>NC_091130.1:12146891-12151891 GCF_040183065.1 Periplaneta americana
TTCAAGTACTGCATAATATAACATATTAATTAAGGTTAAAATGATAAAGAAGTAAAGCTACTTTAATGAAATCCAAGACGGTGTGCCTAAATTAAGTTTTAAATCTTAAAAACTTTGCAAAAGCTTTATTAAAATTGATATTCTGTGCTTTTTTTCGCCTGATTTAGTTTTACGTGTTTCATAGACATAATAATGTGCCTAAAAGCTAAATAAATAGTGTGTACTATGTAGAGCTCAGTTTTTTTAAGTAGTGAACTAAATTTCTGCACACCGTGTTAAAAATGCACACAAACTACCGATAGATAGCGTCGTGCCTTGCCTTGAGTTTCAGTTTGAGAGGGATGTCTTCTGTGTTTGGTGTAGTACAGTATTTGTGTGGAATAAATATTTGAATATTATATAATTATTATAAATCTTATATTATTCGTGTTAAGTGCGAAGAAAATAAGATAATTTTGTCTTTTATTTAGCCAGAAATCTTGTCTGAAAGTTAAACGAAGACATTGCAATACATGTTATACAATTAAGACTCATTCCAAGATACTAAATCATACAGATAGATAAAGTATTTGAAAGCAAATAATGAAAGGAGAAAAGAATTAGTGTTGTGTGATGTTCAGAATCTTAGAAACCTAAAAACTGCGACATAATAATATGTGGTTAGTAGTAGTATCGTTGTGTACATGCGTTAAACTTGCTTCTTTAAGATACGTATATTAAATGTGTCTATGTTAACTAACAAAGAAACTTTGAGCTGAAAACTATGATGTAAAGGATTATTGTTTAATAGTTTCTTGTACTTCCATGAAGAATTCAGATATAAATTGGTTTATTTAAACATCATTATATTAATGAGAATGATATACTTTATAACAAATTCTATTACAACCGGTTTTATTGCGAGGGAACGCTACGTTTTTTGTGGTAGATCTAATTTTTTCTTCAAGAGAGAGAAAGTTTCGTTTCGATTTCTTTTATTACTGAACTATGATAGACAATATATGGAATTATGTTCGTCAAGAAGGAACCTGCAGAAGAAGAAATCTCCGTGCAGCTTGTGGTGAAAGAAATAGGAACATTTCGAGGATCTATGGAACATCTGACTTTTGCCGTCCAAGTGTGGTGAGTTGAGTTTCTTTCTTTGTTTTGTAAAGTTTACTAAGACTTAAGGTAATTGTTTGCTTAGTAAAATTAATAGATTATTAATTTATAATGATTGGAGGTATTTTTATTTTCAAGGAGATAATACAATAACAAGTGAAGTTTTATACATTTTACTCTAAAAAGGTTGTTGAATTTTATTAAGATTGTAAATATTATTTCCGATAATTCTGGAGAACGACCGCTCCACGCTTTTCGAGAATGTTACTTTTGTCCCGGCCACTACAGGAACTGATAAATTAGCTTAAAAATGTCTTGGATTTAAAGTATTGGTTAATAGAAATTGATGTGATCACTGGGAGAGCTATAAACCCACCCAACCCGCCCTAAATACGTACCTTACTTATATACGAAAATCGTCGTGCGTGAACGAAGAATACCGCCATATTTCTTTAATGTAACAGTGGGTTTCAGTATTGCCAACATAATAATATACACACCTAATCAAACCTTACCTAACCTTTCCATAATACTACACACCTAATCAAACCTAACCTAACCTGTAACATAATACACACCTAATCAAACCTAACCTAATCAGTCATAATACACACCTAATCAAACCTAACATAACCTGCCACATAATACACACCTAATCAAACCTAACCTAACCTGTCACATAATACACATCTAATCAAACCTAACCTAACCTGTCACATAACACACACCTAATCAAGCCTAACGGCCCACACCTGTGGAGTAACGGTCAGCACGTCTGGCTGCGAAACCAAGTGGCCCGGGTTCGAATCCCGGTCGGGGCAAGTTACCTGGTTGAGGTTTTTTCCGGGGTTTTCCCTCAACCCAATACGAGCAAATGTTGGGTAACTTTCGGTGCTGGACCCCGGACTCATTTCACCGGCATTATCACCATATCATTCAGACGCTAAATAACCTAGATGTTGATACAGCGTCGTAAAATAATCCAATAAAATAAAATCAAGCCTAACCTAACCTGTCACATAATACTACATACCTAATCAAACCTAACCTAACCTGTAACATAATACACACCTAATCAAACCTAACCTAACCTGTCACATAATACACATCTAATCAAACCTAATCTAACCTGTCACATAACACACACCTAATCAAGCCTAACCTAACCTGTCACATAATACTATACACCTAATCAAACCTAACCTAACCTGTAACATAATACACACCTAATCAAACCTAACCTAATCAGTCATAATACACACCTAATCAAACCTAACATAACCTGCCACATAATACACACCTAATCAAACCTAACCTAACCTGTCACATAATACACATCTAATCAAACCTAACCTAACCTGTCACATAACACACACCTAATCAAGCCTAACCTAACCTGTCACATAATACTACACACCTAATCAAACCTAACCTAACCTGTAACATAATACACACCTAATCAAACCTAACCTAACCTGTCACATAATACACACCTAATCAAACCTAACCTAACCTGTCATATAATACACACATAATCAAACTTAACCTAACCTGTCACATAATACCTAATCAAACCTAACCTAACCTGTCACATAATACACAATTAATCAAACCTAACCTAACCTGTAACATAATACACATCTAATCAAACCTAACCTAACACATAATATTACACACCTAATCAAACCTAACCTAACCTGTCACATAATGCACACCTAATCAAACCTAACCTAACCTGTCACATAATACGCACCTAATCAAACCTAATCTAACCTGTCACATAATACACACCTAATCTAACCTAACCTAACCTGTAGCAACCTAATCAAACCAAACCTAAGACGCTAAATAACCGAAGATGTTGATAAAACGTCGTAAAATAACCTACTAAAATAATCAAACCTAACCTAACCTGTAAGATAATACACACCTAATCAAACCTGACCTAACCTGTCACAGAATACACACCTAATCAAACCTAACCTAACCTGTTACATACTACACACATGTAGTAACATCCCTCACACTTAGTATCATTTCGTTTTCATGTATTGCCGCTCTGCCAATCGTGTCGGTTTCCATCTAGTGGAAGTGGATCGTATTAATGCTACTAATTTGAAGAAGAAGCAATAGCGGCTTTGATAATAATTATATTTTACATGTTTCGTGATACACTAAATGTGTTAATGTAGTAATAATTCTCTACATATGGTACAGTAAGAATTGAAATGTGTTGTGGTTGTGATAAAAGTATTGAAAATTGGCTTATAGCCCCACATTGCCAGTGATAAAAGTGTGCAATATTCGTTCAGTGGCTGGTGGATGCTCTACATTGACCTCGATTTTTTTTTTTTTCAGAACGACGATTTTATGCTCAATTTTGAAAGGTAATATAAAAAAAAATTCGGAAACTCATAATTTCGACTGTAGCCTAACATAACCTATCAGAACCTAACCTAACCTATCTTAACTAACCCTAACCAACCCAAGCTAAACTAAGCTAATTTAACCCAAACTAACATAACATTGCCTAAGATTAGCTAAAACTTAAAAATCTAAAACATATAAAACCATCCACACGCAAAAATCTATGAATATAAGTGATGGGAATTTAATATATACAGTTATAAATGTCAGAACCTCTAAAATCCATGTACAGGTTTTCCTCCAAGATTAATTTATTTTCTTTACTAATTCTTAGTTTATTGCGATTCGAGATATTTTTGATTTTCAAACCAGCGCTGAGTTAGTTCCTCGTACTCCACTTATAAATAATCAAGTGTTTAGAATTCTCTCCTCAGTCATACCAACATAACTTTAGTGACATTACGAAAGTTTCACGCTAGTGTATACTCACGCTATGCCTTGCATATACAGTACGAATCTGTGACAAGATAGGTTAGACTTGGTTTTGATTTGCCTCGCATATACGAATCTGTAACAGGTTAGATATTTTTAGTTGGCTATTTAACGACGCTGTATCAACTACGAGGTTATTTAGTGCCGATGAGATTGGTGATAGCGAGATGAGGCCGAGGATTCGCCATAGATTACCTGGTATTCACCTTACAGTTGGGGAAAACCTGGGAAAAACCCAATCAGGTAAACAGCCCAAGCGGGGATCGAACCCGCGCCCGAGTGCAACTTCAGACTGGCAGACAAGCGCCTTAACCGACTGAGCCACGCAGGTGGCTGATAGGTTAGATTAGGCTAGGCTTTTTGCTATACTTTTCATATACGCTGGGCAAAGGCTGATAATTTCTTTGTTTTGCGATATTGTCAGTACTGGTCTGTAATAAGGTAGTGGCACAGTCACGAAGGTCAATACGTAGGGAATATGCATCCAATGACAGTTGAACTTTAGTTGATAGCCACTAGGATCGCCTCATCACAGCCAATGCGAAATGGTACCGGCATAGTCTTTCTTTCATTCATTCATTCATTCATTCATTCATTCATTCATTCATTCATTCATTCATTCATTCATTCATTCATTCATTCATTTTATTCCATAGATCTTACATGAGCAATGAAGCTTTAAGATGTGGAACATGTCAACATTTTGCAATATTACAATTACAATTTTAACAAATTTTTATAGTTTTACAATTTAGTAATTTTCTACAATTTTTACAATTTTGTACAATTTTTTTTACATTTTGGCGAGATGTAGTGAGATTGTTCCTAGTACTCTCAGTTGCTAACCGCTTGGAGCTCTGTATCGCGAAAAATGCAAAAAATCACCTCAAGCTTCGTGACTATGATATTAGACTTTGGTAGTGTAATGACGGATTTTCACTTCCGAAATCGCCGGAAGTAACTGTACGCTAGTTCCACCGTGAAATTTGATTAATTTTCATTGCATACATTTTTAATTTATCTTGAAACGAGATGTTATG
>NC_091130.1:12156891-12346891 GCF_040183065.1 Periplaneta americana
TTCCCACATTTATTCTGCGTTTAATTTTCTCCCGAGTATCATTTATATTTGACTAATAAAACTAGATTCACCAAATTTTTATCACTGGTATATATGGTTAATGATGAAGAATGTAAAAAAAAATAATATCCGCCTATGGTAAGTGGTTTACATTTTATATTACTTTATTAAAATATTGAATCGCTTTATATTAAAAGTCCCTTGTACCACAATTTACATTATTCTTAACTGATATTCACTTACGTGGATCCTTATATACCTCGGATCAAAACTTACTGTAGGGTTTTGCCGTAAATTTAATCAGTAAATTAATAGAATTTTTATTACAAAATAATAAAAAGAAAAATATTAATAATCATAAAAAAAATTCTAGTAATTTACCGATTCACTGTACAGCAAAAACCAATACGAATGTTTATTCCAATGTATAAAGAATCATATAAGTGAATATCAATTAAAAATAATGTAAATTGTGGTGCAAGGCACTTTTTATATAAAGCAATACAATATTTTATTAAGATATTAATAAAATGCAAACCATCTATTATAGAGAGATGAAATTTTGTACATGTGTTATTATTATTATTATTATTATTATTATTATTATTATTATTATTATTATTATTATTATTATAGAGTGTTAGTTGGGAGACCGGAGGGAAAAAGACCTTTAGACATACATGGGAGGACAATATTAAAATGGATTTGAGGGAGGTGGGATATGATGATAGAGACTGGATTAATCTTGCACAGGATAGGGGCCGATGGCGGGCTTATGTGAGGGCGGCAATGAACGTTCGGGTTCCTTAAAAGCCATTTGTAAGTAAGTAAGTAAGTAAGTTATTATTAATCAGATATACCAGTGATAAAAGTTTTGTGAATTTAGCTTTGAAAACATGGAAGTTAGTTATTTCAGTATAATGTCCCCTTAAATGCCATCGACCTGGACCGGGATCGAAATGGAGCACAGAAGGCCAGCACTCTATCGACTACGCCACCCAGGGCGACCATGTACCTAGGATTTACTTCTATCTATAGAGATTTGACAGCTGGAGTACTTATTGTAAAGTAAACCAATAAATTATATCTGTAATATCATGTAAAGATTTAACACTATAGGAAATAGCTTCCACGGTGGTAAAAGTTCGGGAAACAATATCCTAATGGAAATTAGAGAGATGAATATAATAATAGTAATGGAGAAAAGAGGTAAACTCTATTACAAGTAGTTGAAGAAAGAGAGAAGGCTCTAAGAGGAGAAATTACAAGAATTCAACAAACTTATATTTGTAATTTAGCCATACATGACTCATGTAACATTTAAATCTCGTTCGGAATCACCGCGAGGTAGAAATTCTAGAAATACGTAGCCATACCATTTCAGTTTTTACATTTGATAAAATACAAAATAAAATAATTTATACAAGAAGGTGGAAGCACATTATCTAGCGAAATTTATAAACTTGTACTTGCTATTTGGAAAAAGGAAATTGTACCAGAACTATGGAAAGGGTCCATAATAGTATCTATTTTTAAGAAGGGGGACAAGACTAACTGTGGTAACTTTCGAGGAATATCACTTTTGTTGACGTCGTACAAAATTTTGTTCAATATTCTTTTGAGAAGATTAACTCCGCATATAAATGAAATTATTGGCGATCATCAGTGTGGTTTTAGGCGTAATAGATCAACTATTGATCAGGTTTTTTGTATTCGACAGATAATGGAGAAAAAATGGGAGTATAAGGGTACAGTACATCAGTTATTCATAGATTTCAAAAAGGCATATGACTCGGTTAAAATAGAAGTTTTATATGATATTCTTATTGAATTTGGTATTCCTAAGAAACTGGTTCGATTAATTAAAATGTGTCTCAGTGAAACTTACAGCAGAGTCCGTATAGGCCAGTTTCTATCTGATGCTTTTCCAATTCACTGCGGGCTAAAGCAAGGAGATGCACTATCACCTTTACTTTTTAACTTCGCTCTAGAGTATGCCATTAGGAAAGTCCAGGATAACAGAGAGGGTTTGGAATTGAACGGGTTACATCAACTTCTTGTCTATACGGATGACGTAAATATGTTAGGAGAAAATCCACAAACGATTAGGGAAAACACGGAAATTTTACTTGAAGCAAGTAAAGCGATAGGTTTGGAAGTATATGATTATGTCTCGTGATTAGAATATTGTACGAAATGGAAATATAAAATTGGAGATTTATCCTTCGAAGAGGTGAAATAAATTCAGATATCTTGGAGCAACAGTAACAAAATATAAATGACCCTCGGGAGGAAATTAAACGCAGAACATCTTCCAGAACGCTTCAAGAAATATATTTCCGTAAACAATAATTTTGAATATTTTTTCCAAGTTCTAGGTCTCAGCGCCATATGTCAATGTGATGTAATGTTATGTTTATGTTATTATATATTATGTTACATGTTATGTTATGTTTTAACTTAGATTGAAAGAGTTCAGGCCATTCAGCCTTCTCTTCCACTCAACCAGTATACAGAAAATTACTAGATTGCTATAAACTAAAATAAAGTCCTATAAATTAATATAATAATTTCCGTACTATTGATTTGTGTTTCACCATTTTCTTTGTTGTTTACCCCAGAGGACTCCATTTAATATAGCTATAACCGATTTACCTTAGCGAAGAGAAATAAGGACAAACGAAGCCAAAATATAAATCTGATAAAGGAATACCTTTTAGACTGTTAATAGGAAGTAAATATCCCCTTCAAATATAGACCTATTCTATATAGTTTATTTTACAACGTAGAGAAATGGTCTATCGATATACATATCTTTTCAGCTTATTATTAACCATTTAAATTATTCCATGATTGTAAGAAAGTTTCTAGAAAGATGCAAGACCTCAAGGAACCACGTGAAAGTCGAGTGTTCTCAGAGTGAAAACAACTATTACATAACCACTGTAGCCAACAAAGTAAAATAGTATACGGTATGTGATTTTTTTCTGGTTTCACTGGTATCTCCATCTTTCTCTCCCTGCATAGCTTTATTAAACATAGCCGAAAAATTATACCCGCATCGCTACTGCAACTTTCAGACATGACTCACACTCAGTGCATACAACAATTGACATCACAATTATATTGTTGTTTCACTTTCATTTCATCATGATATATGCCTCGTTCTCTTGTCCCTACACTCGCTTTTTGGTTAGTATTTCCGACGTTTATTCTGTGGCTGAAAGAAAAAGAAAGCGTTTTTCAAAATCTAACCTCAGTATTTTTACTGAAATATTTATTTTATTTCATATATTGTATTCTATAGATCCCACATTATCATGTCCACACCTTCGTCTGGCCGCGAAAGTAGGTGGCCCGGGTTCGATTCCCGGTCGGGGCAAGTTACCTGGTTGAGATTTTTTTCCATGTTTTTCCCTCAACCTAATATGAGCAAATGCTGGGTATCTTTCGGTGCTGGACCCCGGACACATTTCACCGGCATTATCACGTTCATCTCATTCAGACGCTAAATAACCTAAAATGTTGATAAAGCGTCGTTAAATAACCTACTAAAAATACATTATCATTGCAGCTTTGAACACGAGGTTTGAGACTCCGCTCGGATATGGGTTCGAATCCAACTTGAACTGGTTACCTGTTTGGTTTATAATTAAGCTTGTCCCAACTTTAAGTCGAGTATCAGGTATTCCCATGACGAATCATTCGACTCCTCTTTTCAAATAACTATCTCGTTGTTATCATTTCCAATCACAACACGATAACTCTTTAGGCTGCGATGCGTTCGGAAAATGTTAAAAATTGATATAGGCCTCATTTTAACTTCACGTTTCACTTCGAATCAACTCCTATTCACTTCAATTCATTTTAATTCACTTAAACTGGCTTCTGTTTTCTCCTACCCTTCTTTTGGCACGTTGTAGAAATTACGTAGATGGGCATTTGGGATCTTTATAAACCCCTGCGTCTTTTTAAAAGAAATCTTGTGGTCATATATTATCACTTCATTGTAGTCATAAGTACATAAATCATAATAAAAAATCACAATATCTTCCATAAGAACACTATATTTATTAGAGTGTTCCTTATTCTTTGCTGGGCTCATTGGAGAAGTTACGAAGATTGTCACTATAGATTCTTGAGTACGCCTGCATTTTTTTACAAGGAATCTTGTTGTTTGTTGTTTAGTCAACTCTCCGAAGACAGCTCTGACCCTCACAAGTGATACCAAGAATGCACCACTTATGATGCAACTAGGACAGGAGATAATGTAGTAGGATGGGCAGTTCCTTTCCCCCTCCATTACATAAATCGCAGACTAGCTACATATTACAGTAGTCAGACTTCTGACAAATCTTGTGGTTATATATATTATATTTTTCTAAATTATAGACATCAGCTCAAAGAATTTTAGTGACCTCAAGGGTCCTAAATACAATAAACATGTACTTCATTGCAGTCATATCTGTGTCTTTTATTTAGGTAGTAACTATTCGTTTTTTTATTTTTAATTTTTAATTTGTAATTACACTCGCATCGTGCATTTGTATGTGTTTTATCACTTTTTTCATGTTATATGCAATTTTATGTTTTTTTAAACAAATATCTGTACTTTCTATTGTAATTGGGGCTTTGCCCTGTTATAGACATAAATAAATAAATAAATAAATAAATAAATAAATAAATAAATAAATAAATAAATAAATAAATAAATAAATAAATAAATAAATATATAAATAAATAAATAAATCACAGTCTGTCATAACAATAATTTTTTTCAGCCCTTTTGACAATTATTATACAATGAAACCAAAAATTAAATATTTCCTTTGGGGTCTTCGAAAGCCCCAAGTGTCCATCCGAGGAATTTTTAATTTCTGATAAATGTATGACAAGAGGAAAGCAAATGTTTAAATTAGAGAAATGCATAAAGTAAATCAAAAATAGATATTTGGACGCTGGTGATCGAAATTAGAGAAGTGAATTAATGCACAAAATACATCAAAAAGAGATAATTGGACGCTGGTGACCGAAATTAGAGAAATTAATTAATGCATAAAATAAATCAAAAAGAGATATTTGGACGCTGGTGACCGAAATTAGAGAATGCACGAAATAAATCAAAAAGAGATATTTGGACACTGGTGACCGAAATTAGAACAAGAAAATTACCAAATTTACACAAATTCTATGAATAATAAACAATACATTAAAAACTAAATTAGTACAAAAATCTACAAGAATAAAAATATATAATACACTAGCATTACCCTTCCTTTTATACGGAAGCGAGATTTGGTCATTAAAGAAAAAAGACATGAACAGAATCAAAGCAACGGAAATGAAATTTTTCAGGAGGACAGCAGGACATACTCTTTTAGACCGAAAAAGGAATGAAGAAATTTTAGAACAATTAGAAGTAGAGTCAGTAGAAGAAAAAATCAGCAGATACAAATTCAATTGGCTAGATCATGTAAGAAGAATGGAAAATTCAAGAATCCCAAAAATCATGATGCAATATAAACCTAGAGGACATCGTCGACCAGGAACACCTTTAAGAAGACTGCTAGATGGGGCCGAAACAGGTCTACAGAGGCCTAATTCGTGAAGGATGATGATGATGATGATGATGAAGAATTAATGCACAAAATAAATCAAAAAGAGATATTTAGACGCTGGTGACTGAAAATAGAGAAATTAATTAATGCACGAAATAAATCAAAAAGAGATATCTGGACGCTGGTGACCAAAACTAGAGAAATTAATTAATGCATAAAATAAATCAAAAAGCGATATTTGCACGCTGATAACTGAAAATAGGTAAATGAATTAATACACGAAATAAATAAAAAAGAGACATTTGAACGCTGGTGACCAAAATTAGAGAAATTAATTAATGCATAAAATAAATCAAAAAGCGATATTTGCACGCTTATAACTGAACATAGGGAAATGAATTAATACACGAAATAAATCAAAAAGACATATTTGAACGCTGGTGACCAAAATTAGAGAAATTAATTAATGCACAAAGTAAATCAAAAAGAGATAT
Organism: Periplaneta americana; assembly: GCF_040183065.1. NCBI lineage: Eukaryota > Metazoa > Arthropoda > Insecta > Blattodea > Blattidae > Periplaneta > Periplaneta americana. The sequence goes on from NC_091130.1 coordinate 12,162,944, forward strand.
TTGGACACTGGTGATCAAAATTAGAGAAATTAATTAATGCACAAAATATATCAGAAAGAGATATTTGGACACTGATGACCAAAATTAGAGAAATTAATTAATGAACAAAATAAATCAAAAAGAGATATTTGGACACTGGTGACCAAAATTAGAGAAATTAATTAATGCACAAAATAAATCAGAAAGAGATATTTGGACGCTGGTGACTGAAATCAGGGAAATGAATTAATGCATAAAATAAATCAAAAAGCGATATTTGGACGCTGATAACTGAAAATAGGGAAATGAATTAATACACGAAATAAATCAAAAAGAGATATTTGAACGCTGGTGACCAAAATTAGAGAAATTAATTAATGCACAAAGTAAATCAAAAAGAGATATTTGGACACTTGTGACCAAAATTAGAGAAATTAATTAATGCACAAAATAAATCAAAAAGAGATATTTGAACACTGGTGACCAAAATTAGAGAAATTAATTAATGCACAAAATAAATCAGAAAGAGATATTTGGACGCTGGTGACTGAAATCAGGGAAATGAATTAATGCATAAAATAAATCAAAAAGCGATATTTGGACGCTGATAATTAAAAATAGGGAAATGAATTAATACACGAAATAAATCAAAAAGAGATATTTGAACGCTGGTGACCAAAATTAGAGAAATTAATTAATGCACAAAGTAAATCAAAAAGAGATATTTGGACACTGATGACCAAAATTAGAGAAATTAATTAATGCACAAAATAAATCAAAAAGAGATATTTGAACACTGGTGACCAAAATTAGAGAAATTAATTAATGCACAAAATAAATCAGAAAGAGATATTTGGACGCTGGTGACTGAAATCAGGGAAATGAATTAATGCATAAAATAAATCAAAAAGCGATATTTGGACGCTGATAACTAAAAATAGGGAAATGAATTAATACACGAAATAAATCAAAAAGAGATATTTGAACCCTGGTGACCAAAATTAGAGAAATTAATTAATGCACAAAGTAAATCAAAAAGAGATATTTGGACACTGATGACCAAAATTAGAGAAATTAATTAATGCACAAAATAAATCAAAAAGAGATATTTGAACACTGGTGACCAAAATTAGAGAAATTAATTAATGCACAAAATAAATCAGAAAGAGATATTTGGACGCTGGTGACTGAAATCAGGGAAATGAATTAATGCATAAAATAAATCAAAAAGCGATATTTGGACGCTGATAACTGAAAATAGGGAAATGAATTAATACACGAAATAAATCAAAAAGAGATATTTGAACGCTGGTGACCAAAATTAGAGAAATTAATTAATGCACAAAGTAAATCAAAAAGAGATATTTGGACACTGATGACCAAAATTAGAGAAATTAATTAATGCACAAAATAAATCAAAAAGGGATATTTGAACACTGGTGACCAAAATTAGAGAAATTAATTAATGCACAAAATAAATCAGAAAGAGATATTTGGACGCTGGTGACTGAAATCAGGGAAATGAATTAATGCATAAAATAAATCAAAAAGCGATATTTGGACGCTGATAACTAAAAATAGGGAAATGAATTAATACACGAAATAAATCAAAAAGAGATATTTGAACCCTGGTGACCAAAATTAGAGAAATTAATTAATGCACAAAGTAAATCAAAAAGAGATATTTGGACACTGATGACCAAAATTAGAGAAATTAATTAATGCACAAAATAAATCAAAAAGAGATATTTGAACACTGGTGACCAAAATTAGAGAAATTAATTAATGCACAAAATAAATCAGAAAGAGATATTTGGACGCTGGTGACTGAAATCAGGGAAATGAATTAATGCATAAAATAAATCAAAAAGCGATATTTGGACGCTGATAACTAAAAATAGGGAAATGAATTAATACACGAAATAAATCAAAAAGAGATATTTGAACCCTGGTGACCAAAATTAGAGAAATTAATTAATGCACAAAGTAAATCAAAAAGAGATATTTGGACACTGATGACCAAAATTAGAGAAATTAATTAATGCACAAAATAAATCAAAAGAGATATTTGAACACTGGTGACCAAAATTAGAGAAATTAATTAATGCACAAAATAAATCAGAAAGAGATATTTGGACACTGGTGACCAAAATTAGAGAAATTAATTAATGCACAAAATAAATCAGAAAAATATATTTGGACGCTGGTGACTGAAATCAGGGAAATGAATTATTGCATAAAATAAATCAGAAAGAGATATTTGGACACTGTTGACCAAAGTTAGAGAAATGAATTAATGCACAAAGTAAATCAAAAAGAGATATTTGGACATTGGTGACCGAAATAAAAAAGTGAATTAATGCACAAAATAAATAAAAAAGAGATATTTGGACTCTGATAACCGAAGTACATAACATACGTCTTTCACTACACATTACAGAAGAACTCAGAGGTCTCGAAAGACCCTACGTGCCAATCGGAAGTTCAAACTACAGTTCACTTTATTTCACGCCTCTTCATCTCATCTCATCTCATCTCATCTCATCTCATCTCATCTCATCTCATCTCATCTCATCTCATCTCATCTCATCTCATCTCATCTCATCTCATCTCATCTCATCTCATCTCATCTCATCTCATCTCACTTATTGTACTTAAAACTCATTGACCGTTACCATTATATCGCCTCATCTCTTTCTACTCGCCGCCACCTAACATCGTTTCAGCTCAACTCTATTTTATATCACTTTTCTTAATCTCATTTCTCCTCATCACCCCTTCGCTGCAGCCACTCCACTTCAACTACTTCATAGCACTTTAGCTCAACTCTGTGAACTCACATTATCTCATTCATGTCTCTGATTGTTGCCATAGTAGCGCACATCTTTCAACTCGCCGTCACTTACCTTCATTTCATTTCAGATGTATTTTATATCACTTCACTTCACTTTTCACTTCACTTCACTTCACTCCCACTTCTTTCACTACATTTCACCTCAACTCACTTAATTCACTTCATCTCAACCACTTCACCCCACTCGATTTTCACTTCCTCGCCATACCTATTACACTTCACGTTTTCTTACTACATTTTACCTCCCATACACGTCTAAAATAAAATTTTCATAGCACTACAAAACACACTACTTGTAAGCAGAAGGTGAAACTTTATAGTTAATCCATTATAGTCTGGAAAACGTGTAAGTTTACTTAAAGTAGTGACGTAAACGTCGTCTTGGTAACGGCAAGGCAATGCGTACAAACATATTCTTGTGCTCGTGAGTGTTTGTGAGGGTAGTCTTGCATCCCCCATCCCACTCTCTTCTTGAACCCTTTTGAAGTCTGCGGCTGTCATGTTACGCAGCCAAGAGAAAAGTTTAAAGCTCGCGAAATGAAATTACTGCAGGTGCAGAAGTTGCCCGAGAATTGTAATAAGTTGGTGAAAGCCACAAAGTCCCTGGCGTGGCAGGGTTTGGCCCCAGGGTATCCCTGACGGAAGCAAGAGTTTAATATTTCTAGAATTGCTGCCTCGCAGTGATTTCTAACGAGAATAAAACTTTACATGAGCCATATATGACTCAATTACAAAGTTCAGTTTGTTGAATTGTTTAATATACCCTCTTAACTTCTCTCTTCCTTTGAATATGTTTCTTAATTTTTACCTCTTTTCTTCATTATTATACTACTTACCTCTTGCATACCCTCTAGTAAATGAGTGTTTTCATTATAGCAATCTAGTATGTAATTAAGTACTATTAATTGTTTTGTGCGAGATCGTGCGTATTTGCTTGTTTTCCGCACAGAACCAATACGCGGTAAGTGTGAAATACCACATTCAGTATTCCCAACGTAACACACATAACAATTTCCCTCTTCTTACCGCTTAAGCGCGACATTCATTTTACTGCTTTAGGTTTTAAACATATTATTTTTAGAGACGTTTAACATAGTAATAATTATAAATTGGAAACTTACCACTGCAATTTCACCTAAATTGCAATGTTAATTATTGTTTTTAAATATTTTCAAAATTAAGTAAAGTCTACTACTCCACGAAACTTATTGCATTCCTGATACAAGTAACATTAAGGAAGCCGTGAAAAAATCAACGAGATTCCAGATGCCGATGTTATTACTGCAATATGTTATATAAATAATATTGTTAATATATTATAATGAAAAATAAATCATTACATAACCTTACCGTTTGTTTTAAGTTCGCATTTATAGACTGGGGGAAAAAAAAGACAGACTATATCACGGCCTGCTGGAGTATAGTAAACATAGAAAACATTTTACAGCAACAATGTTGAAGAAAGATATTTTGGTTTTCCGAAGTTGCCGTCATTAAACAGAAACCAAGATGGAGATTTCATTGCAACTAATTAGAAATTCGTCTTTCAGGTATGTAATAAACGATCTTCGCACAAAATAATGTACGATACACGAGCGGTATGTTTGTTTTCATGTTCTCGGAAATTAAAGAAGCTCAACTACGTTTCGCTATTTCAATCTTTTCCTCGACCATGAAAACGTCAACATACCGCTCTTGTAACGTATATTATTATTGTGCGATACATTTAATTTGTTATCATTATACATTTCCATCTAGAAGTAAGTTTTCTAATTGTTCGTCAGTTTCGAATTGTAATCAATTCTTATGCATACAAATTTCGATGCTGTAAGGGTTGAATTGTAAAAGGTGCCGTGTTACAGCACGAATTCAGTTTGACTGTCCCTCCAAGGGCCAGCCCCTAGGGCCGTGTCACCAGTCCCTCCACGGTACAAATATTGCAGGAACTGTGAGGTCTCTAGCAAATGTAACTCTGTGGTTGTCAATAGAGACGGGAATGCATGAAAAATTCAGAGCGCAGGAACTTCCTTGGAGAATTCGATGACTTCGGGGTATCCAACGTGTAACTGCACTCCTGTGCAACATGCGATCGGGAGAAAGTAGGACTGTGTCTATCTCCCGTCACGGATGTTCCACACCAGAGGTCTGCATCGGACGTTTTCGCTCGAGCGCCAAGTAGTTCATAGCATAATCCGATAGGTAGCGCACATGCATGATGGGTAAAATTGTCACGAGTGATAAATCCTCGAACGGTATAAGCCGAGCGTTAGACATTCGTTCTTGTTACAGTGATAAACTGTGTAGTAACATCATAGATATTTATCATTTCAAAACTTTACAGTGTTTAACTAACCTCGTCATAGTACAATTACAAAAGTTGCTTTATAATGTAATAATATGAATGTTGTAGGTAAATGTTCCCCCCCCCCCCACACACACAGGAGTGATTTTGTTTTTGCCACATCTGATAGATGTTATTGGATGTAATAGTAATATACGTTACAAGAGCGGTATGTTGACGTTTTCATGATCGAGGAAAAGATTGAAAAAGCGAAACGTAGTTGAGCTTTTTTAATTTCCGAGAACATGAAAAAAAACATACCGCTCGTGTATCGTACATTATTTTGTGCGAAGATCGTTTATTACATACCTGAAATGCGAATTTCTAATTATTTGCAATGAAATCTCCATGTTGGTTTCTGTTTAATGACGGTAACTTCGGAAAACCAAAATATCTTTCTTCAACATTGTTGCTATAAAATGTTTTCTGTGTTTACTATACTCCAGCAGGCCGTGATATACGTCTGTCTTTTTCTTTCCCCCAGTCTATAAATGCGAACTTAAAACAAACGGTAAGGTTATGTAATGATTTATTTTTCATTTTAATATTTTAACAATATTATTTATATAACATATTGCAGTAATAACATCGGCATCTGGAATCTCGTTGATTTTTTCACGGCTTCCTTAATGTTACTTGCATCACGAATGCAATAAGTTTCGTGGAGTAGTAGACTTTACTTAATTTTTGCAAATATTTAAAAACAATAATTAACATTGCAATTTAGGTGAAATTGCAGTGGTAAGTTTCCAATTTATAATCATTACTATGTTAAACGTCTCTAAAAATAATATGTTAAAAGCCTAAAGCAGTAAAATGAATGTCGCGCTTAAGCGGTAAGAAGAGGGAAATTGTTATGTGTGTTACGTTGGGAATACTGAATGTGGTATTTCACACTTACCGCGTATTGGTTCTGTGCGGAAAACAAGCAAATACGCACGATCTCGCACAAATGTAATTATTATAAACGGAGAACACAATCACGATAATGCAAGAACTATATCAAGTTTTCTAGTAATAATAATAATAATAATAATAATAATAATAATAATAATAATAATAATAATAATAATAATAGTAATAATAATAATAGTAATAATAATAATAATAATAATAACAAACTCTAATAATTAGTGTATCAATCTTTGCGTCTGTAATAGTTGTGCAGCATGATATTCGTTTTATTATATTTTCTGTGACGTTATCTCTGTACTAATATTGTTATTAATCTACTGCTATATCAATAATATTTTGTAAAACGTTCCTATATTGTCGCAGTATATAGGCGGAACATTATGTATGGACCAATCATATTATACGAAAATAAAACCATAATTATTCCATTCTCATTATCTGAAAAATATAACAAACCTTCTACATCTATATTAAGTATTAAATTTAATTACATAATTCTGATTATTGTCTTATACAGTGTAAATGTCCGATTATTGAAGAGTCCTCTGAAGTTAAGTATTTAGGCATAATTTTCGATAATCATTTAAAATGGAACCAACACATTAATTACCTTTGTAATAAATTACGTAAAATAGTATATTATTTTGTTTTATTGAGGAATTACTTGTCAATAAGTTTATTACGTACAATATATTTAACTTTATTTCAATCGGTAATTATGTATGAAATTATAGAATGGGGTAGCTCATTTAAATCCAATTTTTATCCACTTTATTTATTACAGAAGAAAATAATTAAAATATGTCTTCATAAACCTATTGATTTTCCATCTCAAAATTTGTTTCTAAACTTTAATGTACTTAACGTAAGACAAATTTATTATATTGTATTAATAAAATTCATACATAAAAATCGAAATAATTTTGAATTGTATTCTCATAGTTATGAAACAAAAGGTATGAATTCTTTAAGATTGTTTGAACCAAAATGCAACACTGTTACAGTATTTAATCATAGTAGTAATTTAGGCCCAAGAATATATAACAAATTTATATTTAAATATCCTAATCTTGTCAATTCTAATAGTTCTAGTATTAAATTTAAAAAGTTATGTATGGATTTTATATAAATTGAAAAATTGTACATTTACTATAATTGCATAGTAGACATAAGGCAAATTTTATTGTATACTTATTAATTTCAATTCAGGAATCCGTCCCTGAGCACGAGTTCTACTCTTTCAGGGGCGAGCTAAAGTTTTTCTGCATATATTATATTTTATGTTACAATTATTAGCAAAATAATAAATAAATAAATAAATAAATAAATAAATAAATAAATAAATAAATAAATAAATAAATGTGGTAAATCAAATATTGAATAATTATTAATTAGCAATAATAACTGTATATCGAAGTTTTTCATACTATTTTATTTATAACTTCATGTTCCTGTTTTGGTACGTTCCATTGACTGTTCCATTAAACGTTTGTCATAAACGCAGAAAATAAAGCCTTATTTTTACCCTGTGAACAAAACATATGTGTATCTTATCTGTCGCCTTCCATACAAGATAAGACATGTCGGTGAGATGACCTTGTACTGTGCTTCTACTTATTACGAGCGTATCACGACCGATCGTATCTCACTCGAGGGTGCGACGCTCGACCGAGTTCAAGCGAGCGATTTAACTCCAATGCAGCACTCTGTTCCAAACCGTTTGACTTTTGTATTTTGTTTATTGAATATAGGCAACAGATCTGTCCACCAATTGCCAGTTATCCAGCATAGAATGTTGTGTGTTATACAGAAGTATTATCTATCAAGTATGTACCTTTCACAATGATCAAATCGTGTCTCTAGAGTGGTGTATTACAATTTTAAGGTCATTTTCAATAATATAATTAATTATTATATTTTTTCACCGTGTGTGGCGTGGGAGGATATCGAAATTTCACTTGATTTTTTATTTTTATGTTATGTTTATTATTATTATTATTATTATTATTATTATTATTATTATCCGAGGCTAATGAAATGAAATTTATGAGATATACAGCGGGATATACGAAATGGGATCACAAACGCAATGAAGATGTAATGGAAGAACTACAACTAGAACCTGTAATTAATCACGTAAAACATTATCAGAACAGCTGGATAAATCATCTGCATCGCATGCATAGAGATAGAATCCCAAAAGTCATGCTCCACTATCGTCCAAACGGGAAGAGATCTCTCGGTCGTCCAAAGAAGCACTGGATTGAAAATTCAACTGTGAGATCGTAACAGGCCATTTGGCCTAATACTTGAAGGGAAAAATATTATTATTATTATTATTATTATTATTATTATTATTATTATTATTACTATTACTATTATTTGTTCATTCAGTGTTCTGCTCAAGAACAGGTCTTTCACTGGAAACCCAACTTTCTTCAAACTTTCCTATTTTCAGCCTTCCTCTTTGTCTCTTCATATGACCCATAAGTTATATCTTAATGTCGTATATCATCTCATATCTTCTTCCGCCTCAAATTCTTCTTCCGTTCACCTTTCCTTCTAGTGCATCTTTCAGTAGGCAGTTTCTTCTCAGCCAGTGACACAAACAATTCCTTTTCCTCTTTCTGAACAGTTTCAGCATCATTCTTTCTTCACCCGCTCCTTCCAACACAGCTTCATATCTTATTCTGTCTGTCCGCTTTACACGTTCTATTCTTCTCCATACCCACATTTCAAATGCTTCTATTCGCTTCCCTTCACTTCGTTGTAATGTCCATGTTTCTGCACCATACAGTGCCACACTCCACGCAAAGCACTTCACTAGTCTCTTCTTTAGTTCCTTTTCTAGAAGTCCGCAGAAGATGGTCCTTTTTCTATTAAAAGTTTTCTTGACCGTTGCTATCCTTCTTTTGATATTATTATTGTTATTATTATTATTATTATTATTATTATTATTATTATTATTATTATTATTATTATTATCATTGAAAATATTTTAAGCAGAATTCTGACTTATCTTAGGTGCAACTATTTGTGAATTTTGAAATTCAATAATAATTCGGATATTTAACTACAGCCTGATTACCTAACGTTAGATGGAACAGATGTTAGGGAGACAGTATTTTCAAACATGAGACCAAAAATTCGCTATGGGATCACCTCACATTCGCCTTACATTTCGTAAAATTGTTATGCTTTTTGTGCAATATTTCTGAATAATTTGACTCATAGATACTGAATACGGACGAAATTTAACAGCATAATTAAGATAGTGTACAAAGACTGACATCGCAGTACCCACTTTATTTTTAATAATAATCAAATGTAAAGCGCCCAATGGGCAAAAGTCCATATGAGTCTAGTCTAGAAGGTTGTTGAGATATACACTGACTGTCACACTGTAGACTACACTGACTCTAGTTTGTACAAAATTGAATCAGCGATACTGATCTCTTGTTACAATACAAGGCATGGTAAGTGTCACACTGTTCACTACACAGAACACATATACATTCGTGACAGGCCTGGTGGAAAGACTTCCTGGTGCAGATGCGATGATGGAAACCATGGATCACTACGTGTCTCAGTTCATATTCTGCTCGCATCCATTCCTTATTTACCATGGCGTCAGTATTGTAGAAGCTTTCACTTATGGAGTCCCTCTTCATTCGGAGCTCTCGTGGCAGTTCCTCACATGCTGGTGTAGATGGCAGTAGCATTCGCAGTCTCAGGTCTTCAACCAAGAAAGTTTCCCTGGCTAAGACATATGCTTATCTTGATAGAGAGAATTTTGAAACTCCTAGTTATACTTTGTGTAACGGGAAAGTGAAAGCGTAAAAATGAAATAAAACAGAGGAAACGAATAAGATTGAAACAGGGGGAAAAAAGAAGCAAATAAATGAAAAAAAAAAGATTCTGTATCGTAAAGTTTCTACCCTCCCGGTAGTACCCAGTTCTGATTTCCAGTCTCGATTGTCCGCTGAACAGAAACATTTCAACACAATTACGCTCTTGCACTGTCCTAATCATTAAAATGGGGAGGAAAGAACCGTTCATGCTGTAGTAAATTGTGTAGATACAAGGTTTTACGATTCACTGCATTCTCTGTAGCGTTCCCCTACACGTGGGCCAGTGCGCGAAAGCCCAGTCAACTCCATTTCGCTATCACCAGAGTCAGCAATACAGCTGGAGCATCAAGCAAAACTGTTTTATAAATGAATCCACATTAAGTATGACGCTGGAATTACTGACCTATTCTTTTTACACATCTCTCAATTGTAACTTTCCAGATAACATAGGACAGCCGTGGCGAAAATGTGACTTGCGAGTACATTGTGGCTCGCGATGATAGCTGTAAATTTCTCTTGCTTCCTACCTCCTCCAACCCCCACCCTCTCAGTCACTGGAGTCAAACTCCGTTCCATTTGTATTTGTCTCTGACCTGGGAATGGCGTATAATCGCAATGTCTCTCTCGAAACCATGTGCCTCTACAAAAACGAAAGTTCCAAGTAGGATGGGAGGACGCATTTTTTTGCTGCCAATATGATGCGAATATTAAATGTATGATTCGTTCACAAGTATTGCGAGGAAAACGGTTGTATAACATAAAACGGCATTATACTACATATCACTCATGAAACATTAAAAGTTTGTGTTATTATATTATTATTATTATTATTATTATTATTATTATTATTATTATTATTATTATTATTATTATCTCTGTACGTCGATCCTTTTTCAGCAGATTTACGAATAATGCGGTTAAATCTTCAATTTAAACTCACTGATTTACAATGTGATGTCAAATGAAAGCTAGATGTAAGAACTTGAAAAATGTTGAACTTTTCAAATCTTTGCCAAAAAATAAATATCCGAAGCTTCGTTCTTTCGCTTGCTCTGTTGAAGCCATGTTCGCTACAACTTACGTTTGTGAAAAATTATTTTCAACAATGAAAATACTAAAAACCAAATTTAGATCACGACTGACAGACAAATACCTTCGTGATCAACTACGACTGGCAGTAAGTGACATAATTCCTGATTTTGAAACTCTGTCGCAGAGACATTCTCAAGACAGATAATTTTAGGTTATGATATTGTGTCCCATGTTTTCTTGTTCATTTCTTTCTTCGTTGTATGTACTAAACATTACTTTGTAACCTTATACTATATAAAATTATATTTAAGTGCTTGACGCAAGGAAAATGAAAATCCGTTAATAAGTCAGACAGTTGCTTCACTTCCCCTTCGGGTGTCCGCCTCCCTCCATAGGTGCTATGCACGTTGCAGGTTACACAGTGGCTCGGCGCACCATCGCATTTTCGCCACGGCTGACATAGGAGTTCACAAATAAATGCCAATAAATGGCGTTCAAAGGGCCCAGTTGGAAGTAAACAAAGAAGGATCTTGGTTAGGATAACAACTTTTGCTTAAAGATTTGTACATAGGCCAGTATTCTATTGAGGAAGACAGTAAAGATATTTAAGTATACAGGTGTAAGGAGTATAAGTGTCATTGTTTTAACTGATTATTGTTCAAGTCATAAGGAAGGATGTATGTATATATGTATTTATTCACACTGCAAATGGGTATATACCCGGTGACAGTGGTAACTAATACACTCAATAATGGCAATTAATAATAAACACAACTAATAAAAACAATAATTAATAATAATAATAATAATAATAAAATAATAATAATAACAAGGAGCATCCTAAATTAAATAAAGCATGGTCACTTAAAATAACATTTAAAGTAAATCTAATTTGTATCTTAACCCTAAGTTCGACCTAAGAACCACGAGTGTGACAGGTTCATACCTGCACAAGTACGTTTTTGCACTACACTTATTTCGCTGTCAACTCACTCACTGCACTGATTCTACCTGATTTCACTAACACTTCTAACCATTTCACTGTTCAAATACTTTGCACAGCCACTTCACTGAAATCAACACACTTCACTTACACAATAGACTTCACTGATACTACACACTTCACTGACACAACACACTTCCTCACTGATAGAACATTTCAAATAACAAGATATCAATTACATCCTCTAAGTAGTGTGTATAATATACTACTGTCTATTAGTAAAGTCCTTAAGCCTATTTTTAAATACATTTTTGGTTATTGGTAAAGCCTTTAGTAAGTCTGCAGGTAAAGCATTCCAGTCCCTGATAGTACGATTGAGAAAAGAAAACTTTCCAGTGTCCGTCCTCTGTCTTCTTTCCCTCAATTTATATGAGTGGTCGTTCCTTGAAGAGTAATTTGACGGCTGCAACCTATTTTTTATTTCTCTCCAGGCAGGCTCACCTCTGTATGTTTTGAACAGTGCGCATAATCGAATTCGAAGAAAAAATGTCCTCACAATTTTTTTCTAATTGCAATATTTAAGTAATTATTGAAGTTTACAATATTAGGCGTTTGGCAACGTTGCTGGATGGGAAGGAGGGAGTTTACAAGTACACAGTACAACTCAAGTGGATACAGACATACCGGTGCAAAACAGATGCTGTGTTCTAATGCAGGGGTGGACCGTTGTTTACCATAAAGCAAGCAGCAAATACAAACTTTCAATCTCATTAATAGAACTTTATGGTAAATTTCCATTTTATTTAGCCTAACAATATTGGCAATATTGGTCCATTTTTTAATAATAAACAGTAATGTTTTATTGCACAAAATCACATGAACTTTTTTTTAAATGCAAGATTTTAATCTCTCCCGCTTCCATAAAGCAGTACCATTTTTAAAGAAATTTCTGTTTGTGTGATTTTGAAACGAGGTAAGAGACTCCCAGTTTCTAATAATAATCGTTGAGAAACTGGTAAAAAAGTTCGCCGATTAGGTAACCTTCTTTGCGGAAAACATTGACGGTACATCTTCTTGCCTCACTTGAATTACGACGACTTTCTCCATAAATTAAAAACACATGATATTCCTAAACTGTGAACGACATTGTAAGTTTTTTTATCGAATACCTGGTACCAAACTGTCAGAGAAAATGATGATGATGATGATGAAGATGATGATTATGATGATAGTAATTATAATACTTATGACTTTTAGAGAACCCGGAGGTTCATTGCCGCCCTTACATAAGACCGCCATTAATCCCTATTCTGAGCAAGATTAATCCAGTCCCTAGCATCACCATATCCCACCTCCCTCAAATATATTTTATATCATCATCATCATCATCATAATAAATCCCCCTCATCATTTTATCATCACCATGCTGCTAAATTCCACCTCAGTTCATGGTTTTCATCAAAGGTATTCGAGTCCGATTTGAGGTAAATATTTTGCGAATTATTTTGGTCTTCTTGCTTTTCTTATCTCTACATTACCACCAAATTGTCTCTGAATAGCCTCTGTTTCTAGAATGATGTTCTATGTAGCAGTGAAAATTATATGATACACCCTGTAGTCTCCATTACCAATCCCTCATTAGATATTCATGGCAGCTATTCTGACTGTACACAACATCGTAATTGCTGTTCATACACGCCAGAGGGCAGCAGCGCGATTTCAAATGGCTGTCGAATGTTTAAAAATAGATCGTCTGTAAACTGATAGGAAGTTTCACTTAGCTTCCGGTGCTGTACCAACAGAGTGCATGCCACTCAGTATTTTAAACTGCACTACTCGTGTCAACTAATCCATATAACGCGAGATTCAAAATACTTGTAACCAATGCTTTGACACTTCTAGCAAGATCAGGCCTAGAGACTGTCATATTAGGTTTTGGAACAACAGAAGTTATTTTTATTTGTCCTTCAGGATTTTTGTATCGGAGGGATTGTTCGGATTCTTTACATTCGAAAGTTTACCTGGCTTTATAATACCGCGTGTTCATTTGAAAAATTTTCACATTGAATAATATAATTTTAGTTGTGTAGAGATCACGATTTTGAGGAAAAACATGTCGATTTAGTTTCTGAGAGAAAGCTTCAAAACTACTGCTGATTGAATTCTCAGTTTTACTCCTTCAGCTTCAGAATCTAATCTATATTCAGACACGAAGTTCGGGGCAGAAGAAGATATCAGATGATCGACGACAATAAGATATATATGGATCATATGCGAAGACTAAGAGGAAGGCAGAAAGTAGGAAATATTGGAGAGTGATGGGTTTGCAGTGAAAGATCTGCCCTTGGGCAGAACACTATGAATGAATGAATATTCAAACACAGCACTTAAAAGGGATGATAAACTCTATTCCTGTACAAAATAAATAAATAAATAAATAAATAAATAAATAAATAAATAAATAAATAAATAAACGCAATTAAATTAAATTACTCGTAAATGAAATAAAATAAAATAAAATAAAATAAAATAAAATAAAATTAAATTAAATTAAATTAAATTAAATTAAATTCAGTCCATCCTTTTCTGAGAAAAGAGCCTCAAATCTGGAAGCTGACCACCATACAAGGAGACAGTAAGGTCCCGGTTTCGATTCCCGTGATCAGTTCTCGAGAATTTTTTTTTTTTTTTTTTTGAAGATAAGTTCCCTGGGTGTCTAGAATCTAGAAATTTATATGAATGTGAGTGTGATTGTGAGTATGCCTGGCTATTAATTAGCCAATCTTCAATCAAGCAATCTGGTTGTGGGGTAGAGACCTTGATGGCCTTAATCCCACAAGATTAAATAAATAAAAGAAAAACAGATAAACAAATAAAAATTAATGCATATACAAATAAATAAATAAATAAATAAATAAATAAATAAATAAATAAATAAATAAATAAATAAATAAATAAATAAGCACTATTAAATTAAATTACTCGTAAATTACATTAAATTCAGTTCAGTCCATCCTTTTCTAAGATAAAAGCCTCAAATCTGGAAGCTGGCCACCAGACCAAGGCGGCAGTAAGGTCCCGGGTTCGATTCCGTGATCAGTTCTCGAGATTTTTTTTTTGAAGAAAAAAAGGCCCCTGGGTGTCTAGAATCTGGAAATTTATATGAATGTGAGTGTGATTGTGAGTGTGTCTGGTTATTAATTAACTAATCTTCAATCAATCAATCTGGTTGTGTGGTAGGGACCTTGATGGCCTTAACCTCACAGGATTAAATAAATAAAATAAACAAATAAAAATTAATATATACACATAAATAAATAAGGGAATAAATAAATAAATAAATAAATATTGTAAATGCATAATAAATAAATAAAAATAAATAAATAATGAATAAATAAATAAATAAATAAATAAATAAATAAATAAATAAATAAATAAATATTGTAAATGCATAATAAATAAAAATAAATAAATAAATAATGAATGAATAAAGAAATGAATAAATATTGTAAATGCGTAATAAATAAATAAAATAAATAAATAAATAATGAATGAATAAATAAATAAATATTGTAAATGCGTAATAAATAAATAAATAATAATATTAATAAATAAATAAATATAACCAAAGATATAAAAATTGACAAACTTTGCAATATTTCCGCTAGTTCTCAATAGGTGACACCATTATTGGGGCGGTTAAAAAGTGTCGAGGAAAATGATTATGTTAGATTAAGCATAAATTATTTATTCTCTTAATTGACAACATGAGGGTTTACAGCTAAACTGTGGGTTGTTTTACAATCAGTAGAGTGGTATGAAAAATTGAATTATATAATGCGGGTATATTTGTGTACGATTGATAACACTGACTATTATCTGCGCCATCTATTCTTAGCAGTAATAACTAAAGAAGCCACACTTAACACCAACAAATTATCGATCACTGTCGTTTAGTAAGGTCAGATATCTTTGAAAGTCAGTGCACAACGAAACAAACTGTAAACTGTGATATCATTCACAGGATGATAACGAAATCGATTTATTGGGAAACGTAAAAAATCTATAGGGATAAAAAAAGTGAGTGGTCTAACTTTGTTGTGGCTCAATGTTTTCTTAGTTTCCTCTTTCCGTGCAATTTACAAAGCTGCAGAATAGATGTAGTAGGCTGTGTGTCTTTAAATACGGAATAATTACGTAATAGCCCAGAGTTGCCATGGAAACCTCTATACTGTTAATCGAGTCAATACATATTATAAATGAGTATAGCTAATATTAGCCACAGTCTTGCTCTGGAAAATACCATTGTTACACACGCGAATGTGTTTTCGTGTTTATTTATGGAAATCGAATTTCCACATCTGTCTGTCCATCCGCTCGAGCTGTATCACAATTATGGGCCACGGTTCAGTGGCACCAGCATCATATTTACGATACTGCTGCGATTTGCGGTCCGAAAATGATCGTCCGGCGATTATTGGGTTTTCACATCAATAAACTTGTATTGAAAGTGGAAATATGAAACTGCCGATAGCAGACGCAGAGAGACTGATTGCACGGGATTGTCTCTCAAACAGCGTGCATTTGGGCCTGGAGACAACTGTCTGATCACAGAAGTTTCTGGCAATATCCTTTGATAATGCTCAATAAAATTTAAAATATAGCCATGGCAGTTTTTATCGCGTTGTTTTATTGGACTGCAAATATTTATATCCTTCTCCAAATTAGTTATTATATATGAAAATTTTCAGACACTTTTTAAGGAACTACAGTCCTTGTGGGATCCCGGTTAACTTCTGAAGATTTCATAACTTAAGGGAACACAAAACTGAAATTTCCCAGTTCAATATTTTTAAGGGTTCAAAATATGGAATCAATAACTACCATACTTATGAAGCTAGGTTCACCAAATTTTAACCACTGGTGTATCTGATTAATAATGACAATCGTACAAAATTTCATCCGCCTATAATAAATGGTTTGCATTTTATAATATTTTGTGAAAATATTGAATCGCAAGAGTTGGAATTTAACGGGTTACATCAGCTACTTGTCTATGCGGATGACATGAATATGTTAGGAGAAAATCCACAAATGATTAGTGAAATACGAGAATTTTACTTGAAGCAAGTAAAGAGATAGGTTTGGAAGTAAATCCCGAAAAGACAAAGTATATGATTATGTCTCGTGTCCAGAATATTGTACGAAATGTAAATATAAAAATTGGAAATTTATCCTTTGAAGAGGTGGAGAAGTTCAAATATCTTGGAGCAACAGTAACAAATATAAATGATACTCGGGAGGAAATTAAACACAGAATAAATATGGGAAATGCTTGTTATTATTCGGTTGAGAAGCTTTTATCATCCAGTCTGACGTCAAAAAATCTGAAAGTTAGAATTTATAAAACAGTTCTGTTACCGGTTGTTTTTATGGTTGTGAAACTTGGACTCTCACTTTGAGAGAAGAACATAGGTTAAAAGTGTTTGAGAATAAGGTGTTTAGGAAAATATTTGGACTAAGAGGGGTGAAGGTACAGGAGAATGGAGAAAGTTACACAACAGAGAACTGCATGCATTGTATTCTTCACCTGACATAATTAGGAACATTAAATCCAGACGTTTGAGATGGGCAGGACATGTAGCACGTATAGGCGAATCCAGAAATGCATATAGAGTGTTAATTGGGAGGCCGTAGGGAAAAAGACCTTTGGGGAGGCCGAGACGTAGATGGGAAGATAATATTAAAATGGATTTGAGGGAGGTGGGATATGATGATAGAGACTGGATTAATCTTGCTCAGGATAGGGCTTATGTGAGGGCGGCAATGAACCTGCGGGTTCCTTAAAAGTCATTTGTAAGTAAGTAAGTAGGCTACATATCAGCCAGAACCTTAATCAGAGATAAAAGGTATTTTATAATACAGTAATTTTAGATGTTTTAAAAACTATTAATTAACAAATATGGATTTTTGAAAAACTTCAAATAATATTAAATCTGTGTCATCTATATGTCTGTCTATGTAAATTACTATATTATTACGTAGTCGTTCCCAAACATATAAATTACCAACAAAAAATAATTGTTACTTCGAATTGAGCTATTTAACTGACTACTTAGTTCTGCTGTTACTCAACAGATGGCGTGACAGACGCTGAATGCTTCAAATTATTTTGCAAGCGAGATGCAATTTGATTGTTTTATGTGAAGTACGTTGCAATTTTGATCCTATGACGACAAATTAGATGTCAAGCTATGCCTTTGTGCGAAGAGTTCTGTGAAATAAGCTCTTTGAACTAGGAAATATATTCATAATGGATCACTGATCGATTCCCCCACGCTTTTGCCTCTTCTTGCTTCACTCGTATTAAAAGCCAGTACATTAATATGTCTCCACCGGTTAGAAGCTTAACAACTTGCGGGAAGTGAGAGATAGGGTGTGGAAGCCCTCATATTTGTTTCGCTAACAAGGCAAAACGTAGGAGTTATATTTCCTAGAAATTGTGCGAGGTAATGTTTCAGAGGTTTATTGCAGGTCTTTGTAATGTATAGTCCGCATAATTTCACATTTTGTAGTACCCTTCAATAAGTGATCAGAGACAAAACAATGTCAGTGGAGCAATGGTAGAATGCAAAGTAGACTATAGTGAAAACAAAAGATCTCGTCCAAACATGCTCATTTAGCTCCTTGCCTCGCACGATCTCTGTACGAGGAAATATTATATTTTCATTACTAATTCTACTTAAATGTAATACTTTTTGTATTTTGATATTTTAAAATATTTTACCACAGTCTAGTATATACAGTCACGAAACTCAATACGTAGTAAATATGCATCCATAGATAGTTGCTAACCACTAGGATCGCTAATATCGCCTCATTACAGACAATGAAAAATAGTACCGGCACAGTCTATTGTTTCTAGCAACCTCATAACTCAAGCTTCGTGACTGTATATACTAGACTGTGATTTTACTCTTCTTATACAATTATATTATCTTTTTTTTTCTGAATTTCTGAAAGTGTATTTTTCCTTTGTAGGTGTGGGAAATAGATTGCAAATTAAAACAAATGCCTGTGCACTTATGGCTTTAGAATTCAATTGTTTTCTTTCCTACAATCGTTTTCACATTATTACTTTGACTGGAAGTAAATTAAATTATATCATAACTGTTTGTTTTACATTTTTAAAACTCCTGTGTGAAAAATATAATTGTGTTACCAGCAATCTCTGTGTTTTAAATTTATAAATAATTTCATAATTTCATAATCGATCAGTTATCAGCAATTTCCAAGCATTGACATTTCCATTATAGTTAAGTTAAGAAATTCTGTAATTTTATAATTTTATGAATTATAACGTTTTACACATTATTACTTATACTCGAAGTAACCTAAATTATATCATAACTATTTGTTTTACATTTTTAAAACTCCTGTGTAAAAAATATAATTGTGTTACCAGCAATCTCTGTGTTTTAAATATAAAAACAATTACATAATTTTATAACTGATTAGTTATCAGCAATTTTCAAGCACTGATATTTCCATTATAGTTAAGTTCAGAAATTCTGTAATTTTATAATTTTATGAATTAGGCTATATAGTTTTCACATTATTACTTATACTCGAAGTAACTTAAATTATATCATAACTATTTGTTTTACATTTTTAAAACTCCTGTGTGAAAAATAATTCTGTTACCAACAATCTCTGTGTTTTAAATATAAAAATAATTACATAATTTTATAATTGATCAATTACCAGCAATTTTCAAGCACGGACATTTACATTATAGTTAAGTTCAGAAACTCTGTAATTTTATAATTTTATGAAGTTAATCTGTCTTTTCAACTTCAAATTTATTTTTTCATAATCCATAAATCCTTGCATATCATAGCCATAAAGAATATAATACAAAATAAAAGTCATTGTATACAATAGACCCAAAAGAATATGTGGGGTAAATAGTACATCAGGTATACAACCAAAGCTGTCAAAAAAGATATGCATTCCAGGGTTAACAAAGATATTTAGTGAGACGACAGATTCTTCGTTTCTTACTGTTCAGTTACCCGCTTTCCATAATAATGATGATGACGGATATTGGATGCCACGCCTGAAATAAACAGTGTTATAATAAAGTATATGAATCACAGTGTGAAATAACTGTTTAATAAGATATTAATATAAAGCAGCCGTTGCAAGAACGTGACTCGCGAGACATTGTGGCTCGCAGTGATAGCTGTGCATTTCGCTTGCTTCTAACCTCCGCCAACCCCCACCCTCTCACTCACTGGAGTCAAACTCCATTCCGTTTGTATTTGTCTCTGACCTGCGAGTGGCATATATCTCTCTCGAAACCATGTACGAAAGTTCCAAGTAGGATGGGAGGACGCATTTTTTTGCTGTCAATATGATGAGAATATTAAATGTATGATTTGGTCACAAGTATTACGAGGAAAACGGTTGTATAATATAAAACGGCATTATACTACATGTTACTGATGAAACATTAAAAGATTAAGTGTTATTGTTGTCGTCATCATCATCATCATCATCCTTGTACGTCGACCCTTTTTCAGCAGATGTACGAATAATGCGGTTAGCTCTTCAATTTGAACTCACTGATTTACAATGTGATGTTAAATGAAAGCTAGATGTAAGGACTTCCAAATCTTTGCCAAAAAATAAATATCCGAAGCTTCGTTCATTCGCTTGCTCTGTTGAAGCCATGTTCGCTACAACTTACGTTTGTGAAAAATTATTTTCAACAATGAAAATAGTAAACACCAAATTTAGACCACGACTGACAGACAAATACCTTCGTGATCAACTACGACTGGCAGTAAGTGACATAATTCCTGATTTTGAAACTCTGTCGCAGAGACATTCTGAAGACAGTTAATTTTAGGTTGTGATATTGTTCATTTCTTTCTTCGTTACACGTACTAAACATTAGTTTGTAGCCTTGTACTGTATAAAATTATATTTAAATGCTTGACGTAAGGAAAATGAAAATCCGTTAATAAGTCAGACAGTTGCTTTACTTCCCCTTCGGGTATCCGCCTCCCTCCACGTTGCAGGTTACACAGTGGCTCGGCGCACGATTACATTTTCGCCACCCTGATATAAAGTAAGTCGGTAAGCTTGCGGAGCACAGGTTGAGAAACGCTGCAAAGAGCTCATCTAGCCCAAGTACGTGGTTCTGAACAGCTGGCACTTGTGTGGAGCGTATAATCTGCCTGCCTGGCGAACATCAGTTGAGCTGGTTTATGTGGCTGTGTTGAATTGTTTATACAGGAAGCGTGATTTGCTCGCGACGCAATTTTAAGGCTCAGTAAACGTTTTTATAGGCGTCGGTAATGTGTGTCACCTCCTGGCAGCTTTACTGCTAAGCGGCCATCACGCGAATACAGCTGGGAAATCATTTTAAGGCTGAAAACACACGAAGTCTTGGAATTGACACTGCTTTCCTAGAAAACGCGAGGAGCAAATAATACTGAACGTCTTAATGTGGTAAAGGAGAGAGGAAAAAGATCCCTGAATGTGAGACATCCATATTGTTAGATTCATTCATTAATTCATAGTTTTCCCGCTCAAAGGTCCTTCACTGCGAACTCTTTCTCTCCTCATTTGATCCATATATCTTAATGTCGTCTGTAATCTTAATATCGCCATCTTCCACGAACTTTTCTCCCGTTCACCATTCCTTCCACCTTACTAGGCAATTTCTTCTCAACCAGTGCCCTAGCCCAGCGTTTCTCAAACTTTTTTGAAGTGGTGACCACTTCATAAAGTCAGAACAGTTCCGCGGACCACCTTGCTTTTGTTCCCTTCGAAAGCAAATTTATCATTTCCGTAGCGTATTTTAATACCAGTATACTTATATTTTAATAGTACATTATGCAACGAGCTGTGATAGTAATTAAGAAGCGAGTATGGATGTTTATGAAACGAGCGCAAGCGAGTTTCATAATTTTCATACGAGCTTCTTAATTACCATTATAGGCGAGTTTCATACCACTTTTTATGCTCGACCATATTTCTAACTTGAAATTACCGGTATACATTTTATTTGTATCTGACAAGATCGGAAGTGACCTTGTTCTAGGTCGTGCGCAGACGCGAAAGTATTGATTTTTTTCTGAGGAACAATAATGTCATTGACCTTGATGTAATCCCGTTAAACTTGATAATATTATAATATTATAACCTTGATTATTGAATTCGACATTGAAAAACGAGATGACAAATTGAATTTATTTGAATATTATTTACAATTAACGCTAATTATTATAGTAACAGAACATAATCTTCTGCGACAGTATTCGATTTCCAGCCTCCGTGACTTTTCGCTAATTCTCTTTCGATTGCATATCCGAGAATAATCGATACTTCCGGTTTTATAACGGTACAAAGCTGACTTGTCATTGGCCGAACACATGTAAGCTGACTTATCATTGGCTGAAGACCTGTAGTTTAATGAGTAGGTGTACTTTAATGACATGCATTAAAGGACTGCTACCAGGTGTCTAATTAGTACATTTCGGCATGGTCGAGCATAAAATTGAATTAAGGTTCGGTACTTTGGTCCTCTGATATGAATTCGGGTGGTCCCTGGCTGGGTTACAGGCGCGGCACCAGATGTGCAGGGAAAATGTCGAGAAACACCACGTACAGTATATAGTGCTTTAAATCCCTCTTTTGTTGCTGTGAGTAGAGTGGGAAGTCGATAGACGGGTAGGGTACTAAATTTCATAAGATGTCTACTGGGAGAAAAAGTGAAATTCGATTGCCATGTGCCATTTTCAAACTCTGAGATTGTAAGCTATAGTGTCATACGCAATTCGTTAAAATTTTATTTCTTCTTCTGTCTTTTTTGAAGGACCACAAGGGCAGACCTCGAGGGCCATAGGTGGTCCGCGGACCATAGTTTGAGAAAGGCTGACCTAGCCAATTCCTTTTTCTGTTCCTGATCAGTTTCAGCATCATTCTTTCTTCACCCACTCTTACCAACACAGCTTCATTTCTTATTCTGACTGTCCAATTCACACGCTCCATTCTTCTCCATATCTACTTTCAAATGCTTCTAGTCGCTTCTCTTCACTTCGTCGTAATGTCCATGTTTCAGCCCATACAATGTTACACTCCACACAAAGCACTTCACTAATCTCTTCCTTAGTTCTTTTTTCAGAAGTGCGCAGAAGATGCTCCTTTTTCTATTAAAAGCTTCCTTTCCATTGCTGTCCTCCTTTTTGGCAGCAGCTCATGTTACCGCTTATAGTACACCCCAAGTATTCGAAGCTGTCCACATGTTCTGCTACCTCATGTCGAATTCTCGCGTTTACCTTGTTTATTTTTCTTCCAATAACCATGGTCTTCATTTTGTTTACATTTTTATTCATCGCGTATTGTTTACAGCCTTCATTTAGCTCCAGTAGCATATCCCTTAGTATGGTCTCCTCTTCTCCTAACAACGTCAAATCATCATCCTGTTACAATTCACAATTGCTGGGTTTGCAGTGAGAGACCTGCCCTGGGTCAGAACAGTATGAATGAATGAATTATGAATATGTGTTTGTGCGAATTACGATCCTACATGTAAAGAATTTTTTTTGTCTCTCTGCCTCTCTGCAACGTCACAGTTTGCGGTGAGGGGAAGAGAGATAGCAGAAGTTTGCAATGCGTTTTAATGCTCTGACGCCCACGACCAATATACGAGAAACCGCTTGAAATTCACCGGTCACTCACAGGCACAGATATAATAGGAGATCTATGTACCTACACACATACACATTTACGTTATCTAACAGTATGAATGTGTAGCATTATTTATTACGTCATTTTTCTCAGTATGTTTTATATTCTACTGTATTTTAAGAGCGAAGGTATTATTTTATGAGTAAAAATACATATTTAATTACTTTTGTTTATAGATAAACTGTACTCTTTCTTGTGGTAAAATAATTTGTTAGATATCTCTAATAGTAATCGAGATATATCTAATAGTATTCGATATATATATATATATATATATATAATAGTATTCGAGACATATCTAATAGTATTCGAGATATATCTAATAGTATTAGAGACATATCTAATAGTATTCGATACATATCTAATAGTATTCGAGACATACTAATAGTATTCGAGACATATCTAATAGTATTCGAGATATATCAAATAGTATTCAAAAAATACTAACAGTATTCAAACATTTCTAATAGTATTCGAGACATATCTAATAGTATTCGAGATATATCTAATAATATTCGAGACATATCTAATAATATTCGATATATGTCTAATAGTATTCGAGATATATCTAATAGTATTCGAGGCATGTCTAATAGTATTCGAGACATATCTAATAGTATTCGAGACATATCTAATAGTATTCGAGACATTTCTAATAGTATTCGAGACATATCTAATAGTATTCGAGACATATCTAATAGTATTCGATACATATCTAATAGTATTCGAGACATACTAATAGTATTCGAGACATATCTAATAGTATTCGAGATATATCTAATAGTATTCGAGACATACTAATAGTATTCAAACATTTATAATAGTATTCGAGATATGTCTAATAGTATTCGAGATATAATATTATTCGGGACATATCTAATAGTATTCGAGACATCTAATAGCATTCGATATATATCTAATAGCATTCTAGACATATCTAATAGTATTCGAGACATATCTAATAGTATTCGAGACATACTAACAGTATTCGAGACATTTATAATAGTATTCGAGACATATCTAATAGTATTCGAGATATATCTAATAATATTCGAGACATATCTAATAGTATTCGAGATATGTCTAATAGTATTCGAGATATATCTAATATTATTCGGGACATATCTAATAGTATTCGAGACATATCTAATAGCATTCGATATATATCTAATAGCATTCTAGACATATCTAATAGTATTCGAGACATATCTAATAGTATTCGAGACATACTAATAGTATTCGAGACATTTATAATAGTATTCGAGACATATCTAATAGTATTCGAGATATATCTAATAATATTCGAGACATATCTAATAGTATTCGAGATATGTCTAATAGTATTCGAGATATATCTAATAGTATTCGAGGCATATCGAATAGTATTCGAGACATATCTAATAGTACACGCAAATCAAGATTTCAGGTATAACTCCCTGTAAAGTTGATTTGAATAATTTCGAGGGAAAAATTGTTCCGGAGCCGGGTATCGAACCCGGGACCTTTGGTTTAACGTACCAACGCTCTACCACTGAGCTACTCGGGAACTCTAACCGACACCGATCCAATGCGTTGGTACGTTAAACCAAAGGTCCCGGGTTCGATACCCGGCTCCGGAACAATTTTTCCCTCGAAATCATTCATATCTAACAGTATTCGAGACATATCTAATAGTATTCGAGACATATCTAATAGTATTCGATATATACCTAATAGTAATCGAGATATATCTAATAGTATTCGAGATATATCTACCAGTATTCGAGATACGTGCTTTAATAAGCGTACATGTCATTGCACTATTCCTTTAGATTTAGTCTTTGTCGCTGGTTTTCCGAAACTTCAAGTTTTATATTATGTTTGTTTTCTTTGATAACTCAAGAAATTTTTGAGAAATTTTAATTCAATTTTACACAATTGTCTTTTTCTCGCATCTTAACTACATAAACTAGCATTTATTTATCGCATCTGCTGAAACTTCCAACCTAATTTCTTAATTACCCTTGCATTTAATCACAAAATGTAGTATAGGTTTTCTGTTTATTTAAATGTACTCTATCGTCCCTTTTAATCTGCAGGATTATTTCACTTCCACCCTGTATAATCGGAAAGGCAGAGGAAACCTAAGCAGAAACCTGAGAATTTTTAGAAAACTTAAGTCGCTGTCACTTTGTTACGACATATTATGTCGTTGAACCTATCAGAGCTCGAACCCCGGTACTCTGGTGAGAAGTCATGTTGCAATAGAGGTTATGAGGGAATGCGGTCACGTCATACGGGTTGCGGAACATTGCGCCTTGTCGCTGTCAGCGGCATGACTGATGACCGAGGTATTAAAGCTGCGGCTGGTCGCGAACCCGGGAACACGCGCCGATCATCGATACAAACGGTTCCGCCACACAGGCCAGCAAATGTGATTGATTATCCGGCGACCGCCATGGAGCCAAGCGAGTATCGAGGTTCTATTTTGTTTGTTGGCATGTGTATGTGTTACTTGTGTTTGTGTTTCGAGTGTTTTCATTTTCAGTCGGGACATTATTTGAGAAAATATTTTAAAATTATCATAGACTTCAATCTTACTAACAGCAAGGACCTGTGTGCGAAAAAGTCCACGAATTGGGTTGAAGTATCCTAGCAACTAGGCGGAAAAATCAAGGCTCCATGTACTATTTAAGGCGTATACAGGACTTGGGGAAAACACGGAAATTTTACTGGGAGCAAGTATGACATAGGTTTAGAAATAAATCCCGGAAAAACAAAGTATATGATTATGTCTCGTGACCAGAACACAATACCAAATGGAAATATAAAAATTGGAAATTTATCCCTTAAAAAGATGGAAAAATTCAAGTACCTTGGAGCAACAGTATGAAGCAGTAATTAGGAGAGGGAGAGACCGATTTATTAGCGAAGTGATAGCTCCATATTTTTGTTACATGTATTCGCGGGGATGTTCTGGCGACTTCGTTAGAATTAGCTTCCCACACAAATGTTTCGCATCTTTTCGTCACCTGTCAGCATCGGACAGATTTAGGGCCACCTTGGGCAGGGTTTTGCACAGACACCCTTTCAAGCGTAAAATCCTAAAGTCGGACTGGACCCGTGGGAAAGATACTGCCAAGCTTGGGTTTTCCAAAGAACGGGTATTCTTGAGAGATTTACAAACTAATTAGATGTTGTGGGAAATCCAAAGTTTAAATGTAGAGATGACATATTTCGCGCCCAATAAGAAGAGATCTTGGTTTAGCTTATGAGGTCACTTTGGACCAATAGAGAATAGATTTTAGGCCGGTTGAGTGACGTAGATTTTAACCAATAGGATAGTTAGTTTTAGCGTAGGATAGGTTTTTATAAATAAGGGTGACGGGGCGCGGAGAAGGGACTACTATTTCGCTTCGTGTCGACACAACCACAACATCTCATCGTGTCGGCGGCCCGACATACAGGGCACAATCACAACATCTCATCGTGTCGGCGGTCCTACATACAGGGCACAATCACTACTCCTTTTCGTGTCGACGGCCCTACATACAGGGCAGAATAACTACTTCGTCTCGTGTCGACAGGATAACTACTTTTCTTCGTATAAACATCGCGACATCTTTTTTTTCCGTGTCGGCGGCCCAACTTAATAGTCTTTCTTCCGGCGAAGACTCGATAGATAGAACTTTGTCATCGGCGAGACCACTCGTCAACGTTTAGGAGCTTCGATCATAGTGTACTGGACAGAGTATTGAATTTGTAGTATCGGATAGAGCTTATTCAGAGCCGCCATAGAGTCGATACAGAAGTGCGACCAACGATTGAATTATAAGTCAGCCGGAAATACATACTCTAGGGTTTACCAAGTGAATACGACAATAAACTTATAGTTTTGGAGTTTACACTGCCTTTTATATAAGTAGCCGGCTTGGTATTATTCCCGACATCATCCTATACCACAACAGTACCTCGGCTACCCTGAGTGAATCTCACGCAACACCGAGACGCACCCACCCTCAAACGGTCTCCAACGCGGGGCCACAATAACCAATCCACCCTCAAATGGCGCCCAACGTGGGGCCGCAATAACGACCACTTTACCCTCAAGTAACAAATAAAAATGACACTCGAGAGGAAATTAAACGCAGAATAAATATGGGAAATGTCTGTTATTATTCGGTGGAGCAGCTTTTATCATCCAGTCTGCTTTAAAAATAACTGAAAGTTAGAATTTATAAAACATTTATATTACTCGTTGTTCTATATGGTTGTGAAACTTGGACTCTCACTTTGAGAGAGGAACAGAGATTAAGGGTGTTTGAGAACAAAGTGCTTAGGAAAATGTTTGTGGCTAAGAGGGATGAAGTTACAGGAGAATGGAGAAAGTTACACAACGCAGAACTGCACGCATTATATTCTTCACCTGACATAATTAGGAACATTAAATCCAGACGTTTGAGATGGGCAGGACATGTAGCATGTGTGGGTGAATCCAGAAATGCATATAGAGTGTTAGTAGGAAGACCTGAGGAGGAAAGACCTTCAGAGAGGCCGAGTCGTAGATGGGGGATAATATTAAAATGTATTTGAGGGAGGTGGGATATGATGATAGAGACTTGATTAATCTTGCACAGTATGGAGGCCGATTGTGGGCTATATGCATTTCTGGATTCGCCCATACGTGCTACATGGCCTGCCCATCTCAAACGTCTAGATTTAATGTTCCTAATTATGTCAGGTGAAGAATACAATGCGTGCAGTTCTGCGTTGTGTAACTTTCTCCATTCTCCTGTAACTTCATCTTTCTTAGCCCCAAATATTTTCCTAAGCACCTTATTCTCAAACACCTTTAGTCTCTGTTCGTCTCTCAAATCGAGACTCCAAGTTTCACAACCATACAGAACAACCGGTATCAGATATTTAATCTGTTGATTAATTTTCACTGCTTGTGTATTTTGTGACCTACTGGAGTGTAAGAGAAAACAATATGGCCTTAACTCCGCCAATAATGAATGAATGAATAAGTGAGAAAGTAAGCAGATAAACAGATAAATAAATAAATAAATAAATAAATAAATAAATAAATAAATAAATAAATAAATAAATAAATAAATAAATAAATAAATAAGTGAATAAATAAATAAATAAATAAATAAATAATAAATAAATAAATAAGTAAATAAATAAGTGAATAAATAAATAATAAATAAATAACTAAATAAATAAATCAATAAATAATAAATAAATAAATAAATAAATAAATAAATAAATAATAAATAAATAACTAAATAAATAAATCAATAAATAATAAATAAATAAGTAAATAAATAAATAAGTAAATAAATAATAAATAAGTAAATAAATAATAAATAAGTAAATAAATAATAAATAAGTAAATAAATAAGTGAATAAATAAATACATAATAAATAAATAAAAAGTAAATAAATAAGTAAATGAATAAATAATAAATAAATAAGTGAATAAATAAATAAATAAGTAAATAAATAAGTGAATAAACAAATAATAAAATAATTAATAAATAAGTGAATAGATATGTGAGTAAATAAATAAATAATAAATAAGTCAATAAATAAATAAATAAGTGAATAAATAAATAAATAAACAAGTAAATAAATAATAAATAAAGAAATAACTGAAATAAATAAATACATAAATAAATAAACAAGTAAATAAATAAATGAATAAATAAATAAATAAATAAATAAATAAGTAGGTAAGTAGATAAATAGAAAAATATATAAATGAATGAATAAGTAAATAAATAAATTAAATAGATAAATAAATAAAAAATAAACAAATAAATAAATCAATCAATGAATCAACGAATGAACCAATGAATAAATGAATACATAAATAAACGAAAAAACGAATAAACGAATAAGTACATTAAGGAATAAACAAGCAAACAAATAAAAATAAAAGAAATGAAAAATAAATGAATTTAAAAATATAATTAAAGAAGTAATTAATTAAAAATAAATCATTGATTAAAGGAAGTAAATAATCAAATTATTAATTAAAATTAATTAATCATACAAAAGAATATAGGAACGAACAAAGAAAGCTCTATTAATTACTATGGTATTTATTGTCGATAAAATTTTTCACCGCGAGATGGTGTTTAACGAGATAATGCCGAGGATTCACGATAGATTACCTGATATTCGCCTTACAGTTAGTGAAAACCTCAGAAGAATCCCAACTAGTTAATCAGCGAAAACTGGATTCGAACCCGCAACCGAGCATAGCTCTATAGCTGAACTCGTTCACCGCTTGTGGCCTCAAAACTGGTGTTGACGGTGATAAACCTGGCTACTACAGCACAACAATGCAAGGTGCACTTAATCATCGTGTCCAGGGGAAACAGACGGTTTAATTAAAACATGTTTCGCGCGGACTGCATCCAGCTAATTGCCTTCTGCGAGCCTTGTCTCCCATTTTTCGCCCTCAGCCCTCATATACTAAGAGATTTTTCATCCTCAATTTTTCATTAGGTTACGTCGCAACAAGTTAAATCACTGTCGGGCTTCCATTAGACGCCATCATCCTCCTAAGTCCCTCTGGTGGCGCGGACTTAAAACACAAAATTACTTTATTGGTCTACGTGCTTGCATGCGAAAATTCTAGCCAAATCGCTTTTATGTATTCATTGTACACATATACATACATTATACTGTCTGGGAAGGAAACAAATTGTTGCTATGGAAACGGTATGAAGATGTTAGCATAATGTCTGCTTTTATTTATCCTTAATTTCATATTACGGAACAATTGACAGTCGGTAAAACTGTTACTTGACTATAATTAATCGAGGAGAAGTAGAATAACGTACAAAAACTCGAAGATGTACCGGAAACCGTGCCCGGAATTTGTTTCCATTTATAGATCTAGAAATCACTTCTAAAGATTCATCGAATATTAGAGTAAAAATAATTATTAAGGGAAGTAAATAATAAGACAGAATATTTATTTTATACAGTTTGCGCTGACTCAGTAGCATTACTTCAACCACGAAATTTAATGACATTATTTATGAAGTTACTATACACAGACAATTAATAGGTCTAGAAAGGCAGTAGATAATACTATAACTTACTTGACAGAAAAGCAATTTGTCAAATATTGATTCGGCATATTGAAAAAGTAGAAGTGGCTCTTTGCCAATCTTTTACGTTCGAATGAACCCAAATGTATTTTGCAGAAATACATATTTCGAGGGTTTTCCCTTTTAAATGCATATATATTCTTATTTTGCATATTGAAATGAATATATTAACATCTTTCCTTGTTTTCCCGATTTATTATCTAATTTCAAAATTTGTGTCGGGTAAAAATAAGAATAATTTCCAAGAAATATAAAAATGTTGTCAGAAATAAAATCAGTACTATTAATAATTTTCGGTTGAGAAGCTCTTATCATCCAGTCTGCTGTCCAAAAATGTGAAAGTTAGAATTTATAAAACAGTTATATTACCGGTTCTTCTGTATGGTTGTGAAACTTGGACTCTCACTCTGAGAGAGGAACATAGGTTCAGGGTGTTTGAGAATAAGGTGCTTAGGAAAATATTTGGGGCTAAGCGGGATGAAGTTACAGGAGAATGGAGAAAGTTACACAACACAGAACTGCACGCATTGTATTCTTCACCTGACATAATTAGGAACATTAAATCCAGACGTTTGAGATGGGCAGGGCATGTAGCACGTATGGGCGAATCCAGAAATGCATATAGAGTGTTAGTTGGGAGACCGGAGGGAAAAAGACCTTTAGGGAGGCCGAGACGTAGATGGGAGGATAATATTAAAATGGATTTGAGGGAGGTGGGGTATGATGATAGAGACTGGATTAATCTTGCTCAGGATAGGGACCGCTGGCGGGCTTATGTGAGGGCGGCAATGAACCTTCGGGTTCCTTAAAAGCCATTTGTAAGTAAGTAAGTTGTAAGTACTATTAATAATTACTGTTGAGGACATGAAATTGCTGCGACAACAATGGATACTGAACTTGTCTCTAGCGTGTCAGGTGAGTCGTTGTACTTCAAAATAATGCTCGTAGTAATACTGACCAAGTAATGTGAGTGACAGAAAACTGTAATGTGAGTGACAGAGAATTTGGATTTTTAGGAGCACCTTTGTCCGTACCTTTAGAGCCTACAATTCAGAAACAGCCACTGTACTTACATTATTGGGAAATCATAATTTATTAGTAAGGAAAAAAAGTTGTATATACTGTCAATTATTACAAAACAAGGACATGGAAACTGTGTGCATACACAATAATAGCAAAATCTGCTCTTCTAAAAACTGGAGAAATGTTTTTTTTTTTCTGTGGGACATTATAATGATGTTAACATGGGTAGGAATGTAATTATTTCTGTAAAAATATTTAAATTATTAAAAATCTGCTGTAATTCAGTCGCACTTCTCTGTCACCCACATTACAATATTATCACTCACGTTACAGTATTCTGTTACATTAAAATTCTGTCACTCACATTACAGTTCTCTGTCACTCACATTACAGTTCCATGTCACTCACATTACAGTTCTTTGTCACTCATATTACAGTTCTCTGTCACTCACATTACAGTTCCATGTCACTCACATTACAGTTCTTTGTCACTCACATTGCAGTTCCATGTCACTCACATTACAGTTCCATGTCACTCACATTACAGTTCTCTGTCACTCACATTACAATTCCATGTCACTCACATTACAGTTCTTTGTCACTCACATTACAGTTCCATGTCACTCACATTACAGTTCTTTGTCACTCACATTACAGTTCTCTGTCACTCACATTACAGTTCTTTGTCACTCACATTACATTTCTCTGTCACTCACATTACAGTTCCATGTCACTCACATTACAGTTCTCTGTCACTCACATTACAGTTCCATGTCACTCACATTACAGTTCTTTGTCACTCACATTACAGTTCTCTGTCACTCACATTACAGTTCTCTGTCACTCACATTACAGTTCTTTGTCACTCACATTACAGTTCTTTGTCACTCACATTACAGTTCCATGTCACTCACATTACAGTTCTCTGTCACTCACATTACAATTGACTGACACTCACATTACAGTTCCATGTGACTCACATTACAATTCTCTGTCACTCACATTACAGTTCCATGTCACTTACATTACAGTTCTCTGTCACTCATATTACAATTCTCTGTCACTCACATTACAGCTCTATGTCACTCACATTACAGTATTGTCACTCACATAACAGTATTATCACTCACATTGTAGCTTTCCGTCACTCACATTACAGTTCTCTGTCGCTCACATTACAGTTCTCTGTCGCTCACATTACAGTTCTCTGTCACTCACATTAAAGTTTTCTGTCACTCGCATTATAGTTCTCTGTCACTCACATTAGAGTTTTCTGTCATAATCCAGTATTGTCAGTCACATTACTGTTCTGTGTCACTCACATTACAATACTGTTACTCATATTATATTCTCTGTCAATCACATTACAGTATTATCACTCACATTATAGTTTTCTGTCACATTAAAATTCTCTGTCACTCACATTGCAGTATTCTGTCACTCACATTACAATGTTCTGTCATTCACATTACAGTGTTCTGTCATTCACATTACAGAATTTTCACTCACATTACAGTTCTCTGTCACTCACATTACTTGTTCAGTATTACTTAGTACAAACATTATTTTGAAGTACAGTGGACTCTCCTAAGTTCGATAGAACAGAATTGAAAGTTCTGTCCAATAGTGAGTTTGACAGGTGAAATGAATACAAATTCTTATTGGTTACCCATCAACGAATACAGTACTGTACTTGCATTTCCTGCCCGCCCCGAGACTTGTGTATGCGCTTCTAGTACCACAGTGGGTTTCGACAGTTCCGTCTCACAAACGGCACAATTCTCAAATAGAAAAAGAAGAGTTCATTAATTTAAAATCAGTGATTCAATATTGATGTCCTAATCAATAAAATATTCTGTTTTCCTTTAAGAAAAGTCTCACTACAAGACACAGAACCAATTCCCATTCAAATGGCAAACCCATTTCTTAGTGCCCGTATAGGGGCGTGTCTAATTCTCCTACATAAGCAGTCGAACTATAGGATGTCGAACTTGATTTCTGTCGAACTTAAGAGCTTTCATTGTACAATTTATGCTAAGAAGGCATTGCAATATAGCTATCATTAATACATTATAAAGTGAAATGCAAAGAAAAGCTCACAAAGTTTCTAGTATTTAAAAAAGTAATGAAAAGAAATCGGTGTTGAGCTCATTTTGTATGCATAATTAATATCACAACATTATATTATGCATATAAAATGAACTTAACTCCGATTTATTTTCATTATTTTTTATAGATTTAATATGATTTAGAGCAAAAAAAAAAAAACATTTATCATTTACACATAAAATTCTAACTGGCTAGGAATACATGATTTGATGTGGAGCAGTGAGTAAGTTGCCGGGCACCCGGTGCCATTATTCCCACACACGTCTCTGCTCTTGACACGTCTCATCAATATGAAACCCCGATGTTCGTGCACTTGTTTACCTGGCCGGCCTTCACAGTTGATCACGCGGCCAGCTAAACAAGCCGGATAATCTCAAAATTCATGCTCCCCTGCGTAACAATGCCAAGCCACACAATGCCCGACTAATGACCTCTACGTGTCATTCCAAGTCTGCATTATCACTTTATTGGTTTAGCTTTGTGAGGATGGGCTGCAGCTCTTGTTTGTATTTGCGCTGGCAGACGGCGAGAACAAATGATTTTGCAGAAACCTACTGAATTCTGCCAATATATGCCTCCGTGGTGTACTGAACACGTGAGGTTGATGCGAAATCTAATCTTGTGTTGCTTTACCTTACATGGAGGTTCGATATGCGGACTGTAAGCATCGGAAGCTAAAAAAGAGTAGGGGAGACTGTTGTACCTTTAAACACTTTTCACATTTTATTTATTTATTTATTTTTTTAATTTTGGGAAATGAAATTTTTAAAATAAAAAATGCTTGAAATAATTATTTATGATTCATTTACAACTTCCTGTATGTATTTTCCTGTTTTACAGATCTATTAAGGATGGAAAAAATAAAATGACATGTAATGTGTTCAAAGGTACAACAGGTTCATGTACCTTGGAACATACCCTCTGGTACCGCGGAACACATGGAATATAGGTGGAAATATAGCTGTAAAAACTGACAATCGTATTTAAAATGTATTTGCCATCATAAACCAGAGCAGGCTTCTCTGATTGAGATTTTATTTCCTAGAGGAACAATAACTGCTTCAACAGCTTTCTTCAAGGTATCCGGATCAATTCGAGGCGTCTTAACTCCAGATTTACTTCGTGACATGATCTTAAAATAAAAGAAAAACAAAAACCGATAGTATCGTGTACTTTGGAACATGTTCCATGGTACAAGATGTTTTGTGTTCAAAGGTACAAGAGGGTGCACTTTTAAAAAAATATGGCTCCCAAAATTGGAGATTCGAATAAATGATGAAAATTAAAATATGTTATTACTCACCAGATGATAGGGAACACACCGTACTTGAAAGATATTAACAAATACAATCTAGTTTTATGTTAGAAAACATATCAATGAACGAAATATTTACTTTTGGTACTAAAAAAACTTCTTTTGTCCAAAGAACTCACATTTTGCAGTAAATCAAACTGAAACTATGAGCAAAGCTATTTAGGGGCTTTCTCCTACAATCTACTTCAGTTTCAGTCCTCTAGGTAGCAGAAAAAATTGAAAATAAAAAAATGTTCAAAGGTACACTATGCTAAAGGTACAACAGTCTTCCCTATATTTAAAAATGCTAATACTAAAGTCTAGTATATACAGTCACGAAGCTCAATACGTAGTAAATATGCATCCATGGATAGTTGCTAAGCACTAGGATCGCTACTATCGCTTCATTACAGACAATGCGAAATAGTACTTGCACAGTCTATTGTTTCTAGTACCCTCATAAACTCAAGCTTCGTGACTATATACTAGACCTTTAAAGAAATCAAGGGAGGAAGCAAGAACGATCAGGAAAGAAAGGAAGAAGCAAACAAAGGAATGAAAATATCAAGGAAGTAAAGAAAGAGATAACGAAGAGAAGGGGAAAGAGTTGAAACAGATGATAAAGAAACATGGGGGACAAAAATAATAAAAAGGGGACTAAGTCAAGAAAATGAGATATTGAATTATGTGCCGTAAATAAATAATCAGATAAACCGATTACTGGTAATAAATACATGCAAAAGTAAATAACGTGAAGTCGATTACTATTGCAGGTTATGGAGATTCATATGGTAACGAAATGATAAGGTTTCTATCATTGTGGAATCCTATGATCTTGACGTCTTTACCTCGAAGGAAAGCTGCCTGACACACTTTTCTGCTAGAGGTAGAGTCGACTCCTACAGCGCAACAGTGCGGACGAATAGACTACGTCTACGAGTATTATAACAAAGATTCATGACCACATAGAGAATAGAACTCGTGACTTTCAGCTTTAAGCATAACTCCTTAACAATTGCTACCTTATACCTTCAAGTAAATAAATGAATTAAATGGAATGGAATGAATGAGAATGAATGAATGAATGAGTGAATGAGAATGAATGAATGAGTGAGTGAATGAGAATGAATGAATGAGTGAGTGAATGAGAATGAATGAATGAGTGAGTGAATGAGAATGAATGAATGAGTGAGTGAATGAGAATGAATGAATGAGTGAGTGAATGAGAATGAATGAATGAATGAGTGAGTGAATGAGAATGAATGAATGAGTGAATGAGAATGAATGAATGAGTGAGTGAATGAGAATGAATGAATGAGTGAATGAGAATGAATGAATGAGTGAGTGAATGAGAATGAATGAGTGAGTGAATAAGTGAATAAATAAGTAAATAAATAGAAATATAGAAGGATGGATGGAAGTATGAATGGATAGATGGATGGATGGAAGTATGGATGGATGCATATGTAGGTAGGTACATAACAGACAGGCAGGAAGACAACTCGTAGATAGACAGATAGATAAAGTGAATAATTGAATGAATAAATAAATAAATAAATAAATACATGCATGAATAAATAAATTAGTAAATGAATGAGAAAATTAATACATGAATGAATAAATGAGTATATGAGTGAATGAATATTTGAATGAATAAATTAATCAATGAATATGTGAATAAAGAAATGAATTAGTGAATAAATAGGTACACAAATTATTGAATAAATGAATAAATGAGTGAAATGAATTTAAAAATTAATAAATGGGTGAATGAAAATGAATATGGGAATGAATAAATGAATATAGGGATGAATAAATGAATTAATGAATATGTGAATAAATAAATGAATCAATGAACAAATAAAAGAAAGAATGCAAGAATAAATATACGAATGAGTGAATAAATAAATACATAAATTATTGAATGAATGAATGAATAAATAAATAAATATTTGAATAAATTAATTACTGACTTATGTGAATAAATGAATGAGTAAATAGATGTATGATTGAGTGAATAAATAAATGCATAAATTATTGAATAAATGAATGAATAATTCAATAACTAAATGAGTGAATGAATAAATGAATTGATGAATATGTGAGTAAATAAATAAAATAATGAATGAATGAATGAGTGAATAAATAAATACATAAATTATTGAATAAATGAATAAATAAATATTTACATGAATAAGTAAATAAATATACAGTATATAAATAAATAAGTGAATTAATTAATTAATAGAAACCAGAAAGAAAGACAAGAAGAGGAAAGGAGGCAGTTAGGAAGAAAGAAAATAAAGATGATCAAGGAACATCGAAATAGATGAAAAAGAGGGAAGAGGTGATGTAAACGAATAGAGAGAGACAGCTGGAGAAGCAGAGGTTTAAAGAAAGAGTGAAACCAAATAAGATGGAAAGTGTGTGTGTGTGTGTGTGTGTATGTGTGTGTGAGTGAGTGAGTGAGTGTGTGTGTGTGTGTGTGTGAGAGAGATAGAGAGAGAGAGGGGGAGAGGGAGGGAGAGAGAGGGAGAAAGAGAGAGATTGAATGAAATTGTGAAGATAACGTGTGAATGAAAGGTAAAAGAAAGAAAGGAAGAAGAAAAGGAAGATAGAAAATGTAGAGAATTGAAATAGAGGGAAAGATAGAGACTATGATGGATAGGATGAAAAACGGGAGGAAAAAAATAAAATATAATACAGTATTAATAATTGCGTTGAAATATTCTACTTAATGTGTGAGGAAAGGAAAGATTACAGACGTTGTAATTAAATATTTTCCTTTTTCTTGACCTTATTTACTTATCGGTAAGAGACGGAGTTAGTTTTGTGTGAAAGCCGCGTTCATGGATTCGATTACCATCTTGGATGTGGAGTTCCACTGTAAACTCTTCTGGACGTGTTCATAAAATAATTCAGGGTGTAGATTTTGGCCAAAGCCAGTGGACAAAGTAATATCCATGCGCATTACTATTTGAGAAGAGTACATTCATGTCCCCAATTTTGAACAAAATATGTAGTTTACCAAACTATAATTTAGGCTTATTACAATGTACTCGTGTTGAACTGCTGGCTCGCGGACTACGTTTTGAGCACCGCGAGTAGAGCGAAGTTCTTCTGGCTAACCTTTGGGTGAACTTTACGGCGGGCTGGAAATAACCTGACTTAACCTTGAGTTGTGACCCTCCAGCTTAAAGGAGGGCCATCCATCTTTATTTTGCAGCGGATTCTCCCTTCCCCCCTGGGATTTGGGCCCACAACTGCCGTGCGCCGCTCTCGTTGTAAATTACTTGCAACAGTCATAACAATTGTTGCCAAGGAGACGGCCGGCGAGACTCCACGCCAAACCCTTGCGTCTGCTTTTTATGCAGGATGGGACGGATGCTAATATTTTCCGTCACTTGTTTTAAAGCTTTCATAACATGGTCTGAAGCGAATTTTAAAATTGGAGTACACCAGAACTGAGTTCAGTGCACTTCAGCCTGGCCTCATTTAATGTTAATCTTTATTCGTCGGACGTATGTAATAAAATATAGACTCGAATATGTGTCCATTCACGTGTACTCATACTATTTACTACTGTCAGTACTGGTACCGGTAAAAAAGGTAAAGGTATCCCCGTAACATGCCATGAAGGCACTTGGGGGGCATGGAGGTAGAGCCCCATGCTTTCCATGACCTCGGCACTAGAATGAGGTGGTGTGGTCGGCACCACGCTCTGACCCGCTACCGCTAACATTATCACTGCTATTAACACAAATTACTTGATACTACTACTACTACTACTACTACTACTACTACTACTACTACTACTACTACTACTACTACTACTACTACTACTACTTACTTACTTACTTACTTACTTACTTATTTACTTACAAATGGCTTTTAAGGAACCCGAAGGTTCATTGCCGCCCTCACATAAGCCCGCCAGCGGTCCCTATCCTGAGCAAGATTAATCCAGTCTCTATCATCATATCCCACCTCCCTCAAATCCATTTTAATATTATCCTCCCATCTACGTCTCGGCCACCCCAAAGGTCTTTTTCCCTCCGGTCTCCCAACTAACACTCTATATGCATTTCTGGATTCGCCCATACGTGCTACATGCCCTGCCCATCTCAAACGTCTGGATTTAATACTACTACTACTACTATTACCACAATTATATCACGATTATTATTATTATTATTATTATTATTATTATTATTGTTATTAATGCAAACTAAATATGGGAAATACCTGCTATTATTCGGTTGAGAAGCTTTCGTCGCCCAGTCTCCTTTCAATAGAATAGAACCCGTGACTTTCAGCTTTAAGCATAACATCTTAACAATTTATTGCTACATTATGTCTCCAAGTAAATGAATGAATGAAATAGAATGGAATGAATGAGTAAATAAATAAATAAATAAATAAATAAATACAATAAATTTGATATTCATAGTAGAAAGTAAAAGATATTTTTTTAAATTGTTTTGTCAAAAATTTTCCCTTGTTTTCTAGAAGTAAAAAAAAATTAATTTCCTACTTACTTAATTACTTGATTTTAATGAATCCGGAGGTTCATTGCCACCCTCACATAAGCCCGCCATTGGTCCCTATCCTGAGCAAGATTAATCCAGTCTCTATCATCATATCCCACCTCGCTCAAATCTATTTTAATATTATCTTCCTATCTACGTCTCGGCCTCCCCAAAGGTCTTTTTCCCTCCGGCCTCCCAACCAATACTCTCCTACTATGAATATAAAATTAAATTTTCTTCCCAGACAAAAAAAAAAAAATAAATAAAATAAAATAACACGTGGAATATGTAGAAGAAATTTGAAATATGTTACGCTGTTATTTGATGAGTGGATACTACATATAAGTGAACATGTTTTAGCTTTTTGGCTGTGGATATTTTTACTTTTTAACAGAATCTATCAGCACAAAGTCAATGGAAATTTCAGGGTAGCTTAACTGAGGTTAGCTCTGTAGGCCTATGGCTAAAAACATTGAATAAGAGAGCTTTTAAAACTTCGTGAGTTACAGGTCAGAATGTAAGCAGCTGTATGTTTATTTAAACTGACATTTCCCGGTTACCTAAGGCAGATCTGTCTTTACTTTTCGAGAACCTGGTACTTAAGGAATGAAACTGTCGAGTGCTTCACTTGCAGGTTGTGTTGAAATAAATGATAAGTACAAGTTCCACATTAGAGTACCCCTGGATCAAACTGTAATCGAATGGATGAAAGTATAAAAAGAAAAGAGTAATCCCCTGTAACAGCCTGTTTTAGCCCAGTCTTTGTCCGTAACAATTTTCTGTACACAATACATCGAAACGATAAAATGAAAACTTTAAAACTGAAGTAAGGGAAGGTGTAGAAGATCCTATTTTGTGTTGGTTTGAATTTCCGTTCTTCTTGCCCCTCTTTTTCTTTCATCTGTAGTGGAGGGAGGAAACATTGATGGGCAGACAGTCCGCAGCTCTCTGCAAATATCCGACCCGCCTCGCCTTGTCTCTGCTTGACTCTTTAATCTCGGGTTTCCGCTGCCTGTTAATTTCCGGAAAACATTCCATTGTCTAGCACTAGAAAGCAGAGAATGATAGATGCTTCTACACAGTCTGGTGACCTAATATGCAGTTTTGAAATAAAGAAACCCAGCTCATTAGACTGCTCAAATTTTTTTTGTGTTTTTTTTCTTCATTATAAAAAAACAACTGAATTATTTATTGATTTTCTCCCTTTTAAGCCCAACCTGTGGAGTAACGGTTAGCGCGTCTGGCCACGAAACCAGGTGGCCCGGGTTCGATTCCCGGTCGGGGCATGTTACCTGGTTGAGGCTTTTTCCGGGGTTTTCCCTCAACCCAATATGAACAAATGCTGGGTAACTTTCGGTGCTGGACTCCGGACTCATTTCACCGGCATTATCATTTTCATCTCATTCAGACGCTAAGGGTCGAATTCATAGTCGTCACTTATAAAATGAGGAAACACTTAAGTAATGAGCATTTCCTTAGCACTTATTTTAGATCGTATTGCAGAGACGCTACTCATTCATATGCACTGAGCATTCCCTTGACATCGAAAGAAATACGGCAACATGGCTAGACGTAAGCGCTTTCCTACATTCAATTATTTTCCAGCGTCTTAAAATTGTTAAATCAGCATTATTGTCATACACAAATACAGAAGTAAATATTATAGAGCTAAAAATTATACAAGATGTCCAGAAAGCATTTTACAGAAATATTATAATATCAATTTTCGTTTTCCACCTGTGCTTATCTTAATATTTGGATTTATATTAACGTTTTCGATACTCGGTGTGTGTCATCTTCAGATATGGGGTCTATGTCATTGTGTGTTGTGAAGACCTAGCTTCTTAATTATGTTGTGGGTTGTTCACTTGTGTATGACCTTTCATGATTTCTTAATTTAGCTAAAATTACTATAAGCAGTGTGTGGTTGGTTGTTATGATTCTGTTAAATTCTATCTTTTGAAAACCCATATAGGACAATAGAAAATTATGTTAAAACCATTATTGTCCTATATGGGTTTTCAAAAGATAGAATTTAACAGAATCATAACAACCAACCACACACTGCTTATAGTAATTTTAGCTAAATTAAGAAATCATGAAAGGTCATACACAAGTGAACAACCCACAACATAATTAAGAAGCTAGGTCTTCACAACACACAATGACATAGACCCCATATCTGAAGATGACACACACCGAGTGTCGAAAACGTTAATATAAATCCAAATATTAAGATAAGCACAGGTGGAAAACAAAAATTGGTATCATAATACAGTGAGCTTATCGGCATCTCCAAAATGAAACTAATTTTACAGAAAAGAAAAAAGTGAGCTAAGATAACTAGTTATGAAATATGGAGATATCGTCGAAAGTAAAAAAATAAAATGATATTTGTTCTATCCAAAAGAAGAAATTGACATGGAACAAAATTGCAGTTGAGTTTAATAATGCAAACTCCGAAATTATTCCTGTAAGTAAATCATTTTAATTTATTTTTCAGTTATTTTTATGGTAAACGAAGTGGAAGTGATTTAATTATGCAAATTTTAACAGCTTATTCCTTGGGTAGAATACAAACAAAAATGCAAGTAGCACTTAGTTGGGACGTGAATACTTTTCGAAAAAAAAAATGACACTTAAATCTACCTGAAATGCTGCTGTATCATAAAATCTCAAAACAACCAGTACTTTCAGCAGTGGCGAAATCGGTAAGCCTCATGGTCGTATTGTGAATTAAAATGAGAGACACCAGAATATTCACAACAATGTTCTTGTCGAAACGGTATCGCCTCTTAAATTGTTGATCATTATACATCTCTAAAGGGTTTTCCATATCTCTGATATATCTTTTGCTTGTCGAAACTCATTTTCATTACAGAACTCTATAAATTAAATTAAATCATAATCATCATCTATTGTATACCGAATCAGCTGATTACAATGCATATGAGGAAACACTTGAGTAAACTGACAAGCTACCTTATTTGAATAAGTGTTCACTTCAGTGGGATTTATGAATTGGAAATTATTATAAGCAACTGCTTAAGTGTTTCCTTACGATAAGTGTTGACTATGAATTCGGCCCTAAGTAACCTAAGATGTTGATAAAGCGTCGCAAAATAACCTACTAAAAAATTCTCCCTTTTAAACAAAATGATATTGTGTTTAGAAATGCTAAAGTATGTTTATAAATTTACAATCAGATCTCATGCTTAACTGGGGGAGGTGTGACTACATAAATTCTTGTAACAAAGACAGCAGAGCAGGTTTAGCGTGGCTAAGATTGGGGGCATGGAAGGGTAATAAAATTGTCAACGAAGAAGGGGAGCGTCTTTGTCCGCTTTGGAAAGAAAAGGATTCCTATAAGCATATTTTATTACTGTGTGTCGAATTGGAACATGTACGGAGAAAATATTTACCACCCTCGATGCTAAGTCAGAATAGGAGTTTGCTTGCATGTCTTGACCT
Source organism: Periplaneta americana (assembly GCF_040183065.1). Taxonomy (NCBI): domain Eukaryota; kingdom Metazoa; phylum Arthropoda; class Insecta; order Blattodea; family Blattidae; genus Periplaneta; species Periplaneta americana. The sequence goes on from NC_091130.1 coordinate 12,206,157, forward strand.
CATGGGGAATAGAGAATGGGAACAAAAGACTGGATTGTTCCTCTTGAAGGCGAGAAAGATTAGAACTGCAGCTGTTGAAGTTTGTGACGCGAACTGAGGAAGGGATAATAGTATCCACCCAACTGTACACTTTTATGTCTTTTAGGTTAGGTTATTATATAATATTGTGACGGCCACGCGAGATTCGAGCTCACGACCGATGGAGGAAGGGCTAAGTCGGCCGTGTTTTGGGCGGGTTGCGCGCGCATCTGCTTCCTGGGGCATGTGCTATGGCGGGGAGAATAAAGGGGAGAGAGCGACTGCGGCAGAAAGGAGAGAAATCCAGATTATTTGAGAGTGGAACCTTCCGGAAATTTCCCGCAACTATGGTATGGTTATAAATTACGACACGCGGGTGAACTTGAGCAGTTTTTAGCAGTCAGTCGGTAAGTCAGTGTTGTTACAGTCAGTGGACAGCAAGGCAGCCAGTCTTGTGTACCGGAGTTCGATTTGAGAGTGTCCGCTACTGTGTGAGCATCCGAAGACCTGAGTTCGAGTGCAGTGGACCGCAGTTGGAGGGACCTGAGTTCGAAGTTCAGTGGACTGTCTCTAAGGTCTGGGGTTCGAGATACTGTGAACTCGAGTGACTGAGCTAGAAGAACTAGCCAAGGCAAACGAACTGTGAACTGAGAACTGGCAGTTCTGATTTGTAAATAGTGCTTGTGAACATTAGTTAAGATTAACAGTTCATTGTTGTTCTCAATAATCCAAGTAAATTGTCATTGTCGTCTGTGGAGTGCAATAACGAATACTGTGTTGCTGTGTGGAGAGCAAATCCCATTGTTGACAGGAGTAGAATTAAATTGTAGAAAGTGATTATTATTGTTGGTTTAAGTAAAAGTTACATTGTTGAGTTGGAATAAATTTACAATATGTTTTATTGTGCCATTTACATTTTAATCTGTGTGTTCTTGTAGAGAGTAGTTGGATGTAATCATAGGTGGGGGAGGGGACCTACAAAGGAGGACTTGTTTCGGGTACAAAGCACGTACGGTCAGAAGACCCGTGCATTGGATTTTAGACAAAATTACGATAATATAAAATCTGTATGTATAATATTACTCAATAAATCCAACTACATTTAAATTGGAATGAAAATTAATAATGTTAAACATTACATTACGAAGCCTTCTCAATTGCCTTTAAACAAGCTAAAGAGCGGTTAGTAACTTACGTGGCCACCAGAGCGCAGCTCGTTACTGTGAGAGTTTAGGTGTAATCGCGGTGTGAAATAGACACCGAAAGGCCTTGATTCACGACAGTCAGTTTGGTTTCGTTTTACTGAATTGACATGTTACTCATCATCATCATCTTCTTCAAGGTTTAGGCCTGGTGGCCTGTTCCTTCCTCTTGGAAAGTGTCCTCCCATCTATTGCGGAGTCTTCCGACATTCCTCCTTCCTTCCGGTCTGTAGTTCAGTATTTTTTTTGGGGAATCTGTCTTCATTCATCCTTAATATAAGTTTTTTTCCAGTTTTTCTTTTGTCTTGCTAATCTGTCGTTTAAGTTGAAAATTCCCAGTTCCGTCTTTGCTTCTTTTCTGGTCCAATAGAGTGTAACCTGCCACTGATATAAAAAATCTCATCTCTGCAGCCTCTATCCTTCTTTCTAATCAAGTCAATGACCAGTTTTCGCTGTCATACATAAGAACAAGGACTGCCATTACTTTTTAGAATTTTATTTGGGTCTCTGTTAGTGTTTTCCGGGATAAAGTTCTTTTTATTGTACCGCACATTCTCTGGAATTTATTTATTTTGTTGTTAACATCGTTATTTTCGCAATGGGATACGTTGCAACCCAAATAATTGAAACTACTCACCTGCTCAATTATTTCTGTGCGAGATCGTGCGTATTTGCTTGTTTTCCGCACAGAACCAATACGCGGTAAGTGTGAAATACCACATTCAGTATTCCCAACGTAACACACATAACAATTTCCCTCTTCTTACCGCTTAAGAGCGACATTCATTTTACTGCTTTAGGCTTTTAACATATTATTTTTAGAGACGTTTAACATAGTAATAATTATAAATTGGAAACTTACCACTGCAATTTCACCTAAATTGCACTGTTAATTATTGTTTTTAAATATTTACAAAAATTAAGTAAAGTCTACTACTCCACGAAACTTATTGCATTCCTGATACAAGTAACATTAAGGAAGCCGTCAAAAAATCAACGATATTCCAGATGCGGATGTTATTACTGCAATATGTTATATAAATGATATTGTTAAAATATTAAAATGAAATATAAATCATTACATAACCTTACCGTTTGTTTTATTTTTTATTTTATTGGGTTATTTTACGACGCTGTATCAACATCTAGGTTATTTAGCGTCTGAATGATATGAAGGTGATAATGCCGGTGAAATGAGTCCGGGGTCCAACACCGAAAGTTACCCAGCATTTGCTTGTATTGGGTTGAGGGAAAACCCCTGAAAAAACCTCAACCAGGTAACTTGCCCCGACCGGGATTCGAATCCGGGCCACCTGGTTTCGCAGCCAAACGCTCTGACCGTTACTCCACAGGTGTATACCGTTTGTTTTAAGTTCGTATTTATTAGTATTAGTATTTAGTATTAGTATTTATTTATTTAACCTGGTAGAGATAAGGCCGTCAGGCCTTCTCTGCCCCTCTACCAGGAGATTCCAACTACAATATCAACAATAAAATTATAATTAGTATTAAATTTACAATTACAATTACAAATAATATTACAATTAGTATTACATTTACAATTACAATAAAATCAAAGTACGAAAAGATTACCTGAATAATTAAAGCTAGATAATTTATCATAGAGAAACAAAGAATATTTTATATTTACTGAATTACAAATTAAATCTAGAATAACAAAATTGTATAGTGATGAAATTACTGAATATTGAAATATTTTGTGACAGATTAAAGGAACTATTTACAAGTAATCAATTACTGACCAAGTGCCTAGTAAGTTTTCGTTTGAATTCAATTTTATTTCGACAGTCCCTGATGCTAGCAGGTAGCGAATTCCAGAGTCTTGGTAGGGCTATTGTGAAAGAAGATGAGTATGAGGAGGTGCGATGGGATGGTATTGTTAGTATTGTTTCATGACGAGAGCGTGACTGGGGGAAAAAAAGACACGTATATCACGGCCTGCTGGAGTATAGTAAACACAAAAAACATTTTATAGCAACAATATTGAAGAAAGATATTTTGGTTTTCCGAAGTTGCCGTCATTAAACAGAAACCAACATGGAGATTTCATTGCAACTAATTAGAAATTCGTCTTTCAGGTATGTAATAAACGATCTTCGCACAAAATAATGTACGATACACGAGCGGTATGTTTGTTTTCATGTTCTCGGAAATTAAAAAAGCTCAACTACTTTTCACTTTTTCAATCTTTTCCTCGACCATGAAAACGTCAACATATATTACATCCTCTATTACTATTTTGGTCTTTAGATGCCTAGTCCCCAGAAAGCCCATTGCTTTAGTTTTTGTTAAAGATATTTTAAGATTACAATCTTTAATAACTTTTAATAACTTATTTGTTGTTATTTGCAGACCGTCCTCTGAATTACTGAAAATCACTTGATCATCGGCAAACAAAGAATGTCTATGCTCTCTTTGCCGACTATAAAATGTTTTGTTAAAATACTTTGCCATTCTTCAATGACTGCGTCTATATATACATTAAAAGTTCCTGGTGACAATGGGCATCCCTGTTTCACTCCCTGGTTTATTGCCATCCTTTTGTTCGTAATTTCTTGTTCATTTTCTATACTCATATATGTTTTCCTATACAGACTCTGAATCACCTTAAGTATATGTTTTGGGTATCCTTTATTTTCCATTATATTCCATAGTTTATTTCTTATAACACTATCAAATGCCTTCTCATAATCTATGAATAGGATATATGTTGGCAGGTTGAATTCTCTTCTTTTTGTATCAGTTGTTACATGTTACTCCTATGTGTTAAAATTATCATTATGCTTAAGAGTAGAAGATAGTTAAATATGGTGAAAAACAGTTAAATTTTCAATTCCTCCCCTCTTTAAAGTACTCTCTGAAATGTGAAAAACACATTACTTAAAATTTACTTTACCCCCTTTTCACCTTATCAGCTGCTGTGACACCATTTTTAAAGCTCTGGTGTACAGGGATTTTTAATTAAACTTAATCTGATTGCAATTTGCAATAACTTCGATTTTTTTTAAAGCTGTTCCCCTTTAAAATACCCTTTGATATGTGAAAAATAAAATAATTATATGAGATTTAAGACGCATTTATGACGATGTGACACTACAGAGGTGTGAAAATTATTAGAATAATCTTAATTTTAAAGGTTTTTTAATAGTTCCTTCACAAATATTAATTGAATTGATGAATATTGGTATATATTACTATACTGAAGTAGGATATATTTACTACTAACAATGCCGGAAAGCATTGTTGTACATTGGTATTTTCCTTATTTTACAATTGTTATGGGAATTCAGAAATTATTATATTATGTTGGCGGAATTGGAAAATAAAAAATTATATGCACAAAACAGATGTATACGTTCATTTGAACCTTCACAACAATGTAAACGCAAAGAACAATTTGTTTAAAGCATTTCTTAATTAATTTTTGATGTTTCCAATTCCGCCAACATAACATAATAATTTCTGAATTCCCATAACAATTGTAAAATAAGAAAAATACCAATGTACAACAATGCTTTCGGGCATTGTTAGTAGTAAATATATCCTACATCAGTATAGTAATGTTATATACCAATATTCATCAATTCAATGAATATTTGTGAAGGAACTATTAAAAAACATTTAAAATAAAGATTATTCTAATAATTTTCACACCTCTGTATTTTAAAGCTGTGGTGCACAGGGTTGTTAAACGACAATAAACATTGATTGTAAATACCCTAACTTTTAATTTCTGCTTTATTCCATACATAAAGTTTCATATCTTCGAATTTTTATATTCGCACACAACTTCTTTAGGGTGTCTGGAATATAAATTTGTTATTTTGTTGCATTTGAAAAATATACCTCCATATTTATATAAAAGTATCTCTAAAATTCATTCTTAAGGGGACATTCCACTGAAAATGACAACTTTTTTTCGTTATAATTTTTTTTCAACCTTCGAAATGGATTCGGAACCACTCAAAATCTGTGCTTCAGTGCCTGGCCATGATCATATCCTTGAAAAATATTGGGGTGCAAGAGGTCAAATGACTTTGTCAAACGCCTGGCATTAGAAAACAGCAACATTTTTTTCAATAAATCTGAATAAGGAACAAAAAACAAAGTTTCCTTCCCTGGCAGAATTCGAACCACAAAAGTCTTAGTTACTAGTCTATCGTGCTCTGGAGTGAACATGGCTATGAAATCAGTTACAAGGGTCGATCCGGTTTCTTTTGACACTATTGTACATATAATAATTATCGTGGCGCTTCTGATTCTTACAATTAAGTCACTTTTCACTATATTACAAATGATGGTATTAATTTCGGTAATTTCTAGGCCTCTTAGACATAGTATAGACATTTTTCTCCGTTCTATTCTTTTCTTAAAAAAAAAGAAAAGAAATAAGAAAGGAAACACAGGAGGGAAGCGAAGAAAGTAAAACACTCGGGAATTAGAACCGTGACGTCTAGAACGAGTGAAACAAGATTTATAGGTCTGGAGTGGAGTTTACTCGAGTCCTTTTTAAATTTGTATTGCGTGATTAAGTTGACTGACGTTTTGTAAGGAGGGAGCGAATCTGGCCTCGTGGCCACTAAATCAGTCGCTGTGGCAGGTTTTATTGAAACTTGGCAAATAAAAATAGACTGCATACTCCAACGCCTGGCACCATATTGACTCGAGTCCTGCATAACAACTCGCATTATTTCGGGAAGGCTAGAAAGAGACGGGCGGTGTAATAAAGACAAACAGGCACGAGAGGAGAGGAAACGTAGGGCAGAAGGAGAAGTGCACGAAGAAGTGTATGGACAGGGATAAAGAAGGTAGAATTAAGAAGAGTATTAAGAAATAAGGGTCTAGGGCAGCGGTGGCGAAAATGTAATCGTGCACCGAGCCACTGTGTAACCTGCAACGATGAGCAAATGCTGGGTAACTTTCGGTGTTGAACCCCGGTCTCATTTCACCGGCATTATCACCTTCATCTCATTCAGACGCTAAATAACCTAAGATGTTGATAAAGCGTCATAAAATAACCAACTAAAATAAATAACCTGCAACGTGCATAGCACCTATGGAGGGAGGAGGACATCCGAAGGGGAAGTGAAGCAACTGTCTGACTTATTAACGGATTTTCATTTTCCTTACGTCAAGCACTTAAGTATAATTTTATACAGTACAAGGCTACAAACTAATGTTTAGTACGTATAACGAAGAAAGAAATGAACAATAAATGAACAATATCACAACCTAAAATTAACTGTCTTCAGAATGTCTCTGCGACAGAGTTTCAAAATCAGGAATTATGTCACTTACTGCCAGTCATAGTTGATCACGAAGGTATTTGTCTGTCAGTCGTGATCTAAATTTGGTTTTTACTATTTTAATTGTTGAAAATAATTTTTCACAAACGTAAGTTGTAGCGAACATGGCTTCAACAGAGCAAGCGAAAAAACGAAGCTTCGGATATTTATTTTTTGGCAAAGATTTGAAAGTTCAACATTTGTCAAGTCGTTACATCTAGCTTTCATTTGACATCACAAAGTAAATCAGTGAGTTCAAATTGAAGAGCTAACCGCATTATTCGTACATCTGCTGAAAAAGGGTCGACGTACAGAGAAATGATGATGATGATGATGATGATGATGATGATGATAACAATAACACTTAACCTTTTAATGTTTCATCAGTAACGTGTAGTATAATGCCGTTTTATGTTATACAACCGTTTTCCTCGTAATACTTGTGAACAAGTCATACATTTAATATTTTCATCATATTGACAGCAAAAAAATGCGTTCTCCCATCCTATTTGGAACTTTCGTACATGATTTCGAGAGAGACATATGCCACTCGCAGGTCAGAGACAAATACAAATGGAACGGAGTTTGACTCCAGTGAGTGAGAGGGTGGGGGTTGGCGAAATGCACAGCTATCACTCCGAGCCACAATGTCTCGCGAGTCACGTTCTCGCCACGGCTGATCTAGGGCATTTCATAACCGCAAATTTCGTCACCGCTGTAGTTTGTCACATACTGTATTTTTCGTCATTAGTTTTTTGTCATCAAATACATTTTGACATCATGTTTTTTGTCAGTGAGGAGATTTTGTCACAGAACATATTTCGTCATCATATACATTTTCTCATCGTTTTCTTTTATAGTGATGCGATTTCGTCACCAAAATAATTCAGAAAGTTACATGTAGGCTGTTTTTATTACGAGTCCAAAACTATCACTGTATAATTATTTTAATACTCTGTATTAACATGGCTTTTGAATTGCATACATTCTCCCTTTTTTTTTATGGAGTTTCAATCAAAATTCCCACAGAAATTGCGCTTTTTAGGTTCTTTTATAATGGCTTTCTTATCTGAGGAAATAGTCATCAGTGAACTACAAATGTCACGCTGATCACACCTCCATACAATCCCGGTTTTTGTAACTTTGTGCTTTGTATACATATGTTCATTATAGATTACTTCTGCAGTGCTTGGAAAAAGTGACATAAGTCAGTTTCCACAAACTTTTTTGATGATTTATTGACAACTTACGGAACATCTGCTCGCTTGGAAAGATAGAGATAAGTATTTCTCCCATTGCAATAATTCATACAGAAAAAAAATCAAATCGACATAAACCAGTGTAAGTTGTCAATAAATTATCAAAAAAGGTTTGTGGAAACTGACTTATGTCACTTTTCCCTGGTACTGCAGAATTTATCTCTAGCTCTATTACTTTTTATGAATCGAAATAATTCCGCCTTACCTTAACTTGAAAATTTTGAAACCAATCAACCCTGTAACTTGAAGGTTTTGGATAAAAAAAATCAATATAAACACAATGAATCCTGTAACTTGAAGGTTTTGGATCCAAAAAATCAATATAAACACAATGAATCCTGTAATTTGAAGGTTTTGGATCCAAAAAATCAATATAAACACAATGAATCCTGTAACTTGAAGGTTTTGGATCCAAAAAGTCAATATAAACACAATGAATCCTGTAACTTGAAGGTTTTGGATCCAAAAAATCAATATAAACACAATGAATCCTGTAACTTGAAGGTTTTGGATCCAAAAAAATCAATATAAACACAAAGAATCCTGTAACTTGAAGGTTTTGGATCCAAAAAATCAATATAAACACAATGAATCCTGTAACTTGAAGGTTTCGAAACGAAAAAATCAATATAAACACAATGAATCCTGTAACTTGAAGGTTTTGGATCCAAAAAATCAATATAAACATAATGAATCCTATAACTTGAAGGTTTTGGATCCAAAAAATCAATATAAACACAATGAATCCTGTAACTTGAAGGTTTCGAAACGAAAAAATCAATATAAACACAATGAATCCTGTAACTTGAAGGTTTTGGATCCAAAAAATCAATATAAACACAATGAATCCTGTGACTTGAAGGTTTTGGATCCAAAAAAATCAATATAAACACAATGAATCCTGTAACTTGAAGGTTTTGGACCCAAAAATTAATATAAATACAATGAATCCTGTAATTTGAAGGTTTTGGATCCAAAAAATCAATATAAACACAATGAATGCTGTAATTTGAAGATTTCGAAACCAAAAAATGAATGTATCCTGGAAACGAAATGAACAATAAAATAGGAGGTTTTATATTACGTATCATTTTACATAATAATAATAATAATAATAATAATAATAATAATAATAATAATAATAATAATAATTTATTTATTTATTTATTTATTTAATCTAGCAGAGCTAAGGCCAATAGTCTTCTCTTTCGGCCAGGCAGACTCTAATTCTAATTGAATACAATTGGTTACATAGTTATTACATTAATATCTAGACCATAAAACAACATGAAAGTAAATAATGAAAGTTGGATAAGTAATGTTAGAGTGACAATAATAAACATTGGTAAGAAATAATGATGATGATGATGATGATGATGATAATGAGAATTTAAATATTTATTCTGTGATATACATAACCATTAAACATTGAGAAACCTGAAAGAGTTATTATTCTTAACAAGAATTGTTAGAAAAATATTTCGTTAGCTTATTCTTAAATTGGTTTGATGTCTGACAGTCCCTGACATTACTCGGTAGGGAATTCCAAAGCCTAGGAACAGCCACAGTGAAAGAAGATGAATATGAGGATGTTCGGTGTCAAGGGTGTTAGGTATCAAGGGAAGGAATGCGAAGGGGGGGGGGAATTGTAGTGGCGAATAGTGATGAGGAAATTAAATTGGTGACAAAAGTGATTTGGTGAAAAAATATTAAAATACGTTATTTTATGCGCATTCTAAACATTGAAATTCTTTACTAGTAGGCCCTTCAAGATTTATTGTTAGCAGAGTGCTAACTCTTTTTACTGAAAGGCGGTTTCTAATTCCAGTTTTTACAAGATTCATGCAACTAAATCCCCGCTCACAATTTACAGTATGCGATGGAATTATATAAATCAATTAAAAGAAATTGTTTACTTAACTTACATGAATTGCTCCAACACTTTGAAATCAATTCCTGAACATCTATTGCTCAATACCTTTTTGAACATTGCCCATGCCATTAGCATTTCACTTAAATTCATATTAGTTCAAACATATCTCTGATATTTTCTCCATTACCGTCTTCGTTTCTGAAGTCCAATGTGGTTGTCGCGTTTTTGCTTATTTACTTTCAAAGGTTGTCGCATTTTTACTTATTTACTTTCAAAGGTTGTCGCATTTTTGCTTATTTACTTTCAAAGGTTGTCGCATTTTTGCTTATTTACTTTCAAAGGTTGTCTCATTTTTACTTATTTACTTTCAAAGGTTGTTGCATTTTTACTTATTTACTTTCAAAGGTTGTCGCATTTTTGCTTATTTACTTTCAAAGGTTGTTGCATTATTACTTATTTACTTTCAAAGGTTGTCGCATTTTTGCTTATTTACTTTCAAAGGTTGTTGCATTTTTACTTATTTACTTTCAAAGGTTGTCGCATTTTTACTCATTTACTTTCAAAGGTTGTTGCATTTTTACTTATTTACTTTCAAAGGTTGTCGCATTTTTACTTATTTACTTTCAAAGGTTGTTGCATTTTTACTTATTTACTTTCAAAGGTTGTCGCATTTTTGCTTATTTACTTTCAAAGGTTGTTGCATTTTTAGAAGTCGAGTAGCAAAATGCCACAAATTCATTCATTCATTCATTCATTCATTCATTCATTCATTCATTCATTCATTCATTCATTCATTCATTCATTCATATTTTTACATACAAGAACAACCTAGTTTTAATTGAATGGGTCTGTTATTTATTTGCAGTCTTAGAAATACAGTGAAACTTGTGTAATTCGAATCTGAAGGGCATAAGAAAAAATTCGAATTATGGAAAAATTCGAATTAAAAAAATGGTACTGCAGAAGGCAAACTACAGGTGTACTGTATGTACTATGTATTACTATAACATTTCAAGGCAACAGGGTATTATAATACAAGAATTAAAGAAATGGTACTGCAGAAGGCAAACTACAGGTGTACTGTATCTACTATGTATTACTATAACATTTCAAGGCAACAGGGTATTATAATACAAGAATTAAAAAAATGGTACTGCAGAAGGCAAACTACAGGTGTACTGTATGTACTATGTATTAATATAACATTTCAAGACAACAGGGTATTATAATACAAGAATTAAAAAAATGGTCCTACTGTAGAAGGCAAACTACAGGTGTACTGTATGTACTATGTATTACTATAACATTTCAAGACAACAGGGTATTATAATACAAGAATTAAAAAAATGGTACTGCAGAAGGCAAACTACAGGTATACTGCATGTACTATGTATTACTATAACATTTCAAGACAACAGGGTATTATAATACAAGAAAATATAGTGCTGTATAATGATAGGCCTATTACATAAATACAGTGCGGTACAGTAATTAGTAAACATTTATGCACAACACATACAGTAGTTAAAAAAACATACCTTACTAGGCCTTTGTTAAGTAGGATGTGATTTTAGTCTGCTTCTTTTTATTGATTTGCTGGGTTACTGTAAAGTCCTCCAGTCTATTTAATGCATCAAACAGAGAACCATGCACATTTTGGTGTCCCTCAATGAATCTTCTTAGCTCTCGGAAGTGAAAGATCGGGGTTTCGGAGTTTGTGAAAAGCAATGCACAGTGACCGTTTTAACAGAGTACGGTAACTGTACTTTCGAGGTGAGTGACACTCCAAGGGTTGTCAACCCGCACTGGGACCACTTTCTCCGAAAAGGAGATACAATGCATTCCCGGTTCCAGCCTCCAACCCCTATGGTCAGGTCAATTTGTTACAGTACTGGCTCGTTCCGCCTTTGCCACATTTCACTGTAAAACTCATGTCCAGTCTGGATTTTTTTTTCTTCGAATTAAACAAAATTATGTTCGAATAAAAGACGATATTTATGCACTGTTTCCATAGGAAATTCAAGGGGACAAAGGAAAACTTCGAAATAAAGAATAATTCGAATTAAAAACGTTCGAATTACACAAGTTTCACTGTACAACACAAAACATTCGACGATCAGTAGGTACGGTAGTTATGGAAACAGAACAGAGTCCGTCAGCTTTCAGCTGTTAGCCCTGGTACTTTAATTAAATTACTTTTATGCTCGACCATGCCGAAATGTAGTAATTATACACCTGGTAGCAGCCCTTTAATGGACCTCATTAAAGTACACCTATTCATTAAAGTTCAGGTGTTCCACCAATCAGACAATACCATTGTAGCAATATGAAAGCGCAAGTATCGATTATTCTCGGATATGCAATCGAAAGACAACAATAAATCAATAAATCACCTATATTTGAAATAAAGTCAGTTCTGTTACTACAATAATTAGCGTTAATTGTAAATAATATTCAAATAAATTCAATTCGTCATTTAGTTTTTCAATGTCTAATTCAATTTCAAGGTTATATCAAGATTAATGTTTATTTTACTCTCTAGATTATATCAAGGTCAATTTCGACATTTGTTTCTCGGAAAAAATCAATACTTCCGAGTCTGCGCACATCTCACAATTTACGAGGTATTGCACAAGGTCAGTTCCGCTCCTCAGTCAGATAAGAATAAAATGACTACTTGTGAATAATTTCAAGTTAGAAATATGGTCGAGCATAAAAGTAGTATGAAACGTGACTATAATGGTAATTAAGACGCTCGTATGAAATTTATGAAACTCGCTTGCGCTCGTTTCATAAACATACTTGTGTCTTAATTACTACCATTATAGGCTCGTTGCATAATGTACTATTAATACATTTATTGAAGCTTTATATATGAAGATGGTGTAAGAATCATGTATAAAACTGCAGGCTGAAGTAATTTTCATCACTTTGTTCGTAGCACAGTAATTAACAGCTATAGTACATTTGATTTACCCGATTATTTTTACATATTCATAATCCAAAAAGGAATGATCTTCCCAGAATTCTACAGTACACTTAATTGAATAATGAACCTTATCTGCCTTATCTTTCTGAAAAGTACAACGTCCTCTTAAACAATGGTCTGTCATTGGTTTGCGATTTGGCAGTAGAGGTTCTATTTCCAAATTCACATTGAATTATCTCAAGAAACTTCACATTCCCTTAGATTATGTAATGTCTGTCCTTACAAATATTATCAAGGTTTCTCTTCAAATACTGCATCATCATCTCTATTTCAATTAATCCATTTATTTTGCGTTAAACAATCAAAGTTATTTTTTTTTTCTTTAATGTATCACATCACATTATATTGTACATGTTTATTGTATTCAGGACCCTTGTGGTCACTCAAATTCTTTGAGCTGATGTCTATAATTTAGAATTTATATAAACAAGAATTCTTAATTCATTCTAGGAAGCCTTGTTTGTTCTCTGTATAAAATGAAACATAATATAAAAAGGCAAATCATAAAACAACGGAATTATACTGTCATTATCTGATCCAGTTTTACGAACTCTGTCACCTGTGTAATTTATGCGAGAGTTTTTATAACATTACAGGTGATATTTGACATTCACTTCTCATAACTCACGTTGTGCGATAACCAGAAAATCTATGAATATGAGTAATGAACCATACAACGCCCCCAGCGGTATTACACAAATGACATCTTTACGATCTTCCTCTCGTATGATTGCTGATTACAGAATTAGACGTCACTTTTTTGTTATTTGCGGGATGGACGAACTAGTTTATGGAACACTGAAACATTTACCGAATATAGGTAATGGTATAATAAAACATTAAAGAAGGAAATAATATAGGATAGAAAGCAAAGAAATAAATAAAAGATAAAAAAACGCGGCATTATAACACAAAATAACAGTAAAAATATGAGTGTCAAGGGTGACGTATTTTTCTTCTTTCATATTACAAACGATTTTACCATTTATAATTTATTTTTACTAAACGTTAGACAGAAGAATGCGAATTCGATTATGCGCAATGTTTAAAACATACAGAGGTGACTCTGCCTGGAGAGAAATAAAAAATAGGTTGCAGCCGCCAAATTACTCTTCAAGGAACGACCACTCATATAAATTGAGGGAAAGAAGGCAGAGGACGGACACTGGAAAGTTTTCTTTTCTCAATCGTACTATCAGGGACTGGAATGCTTTACCTGCAGACTTACTAAAGGCTTTACCAATAATCAAAAATGTATTTAAAATAGGCTTAAGGACTTTACTAATATACAGCAGTATATTATGCAGATTGTTTAAAGGGTGTAATTGATATTTTGTTATTTGAAGTTTTGTAGCAGTGAAGAAGTGTGTTGTGTCAGTGAAGTGTGTTGTGTAAGTGAAGTGTGTTTCTGTCAGTGAAGTTTTACAGTTTACAGTGGCAGTGCAAAGTATTTGAACAGTGAAATGTTTTTGAAGTGTTAGTGAAATCAGGATAGAATCAGTGAAATGTGTCGTAGTTCCAGTGCAGTGAGTGAGTTGTCAGCGAAATGACTGTAATGTTGAAAGGTACTTGTGATGATATGAACATATCATACTCGTGGGTTTTAGTTCCAACTTAGGGTTAAGATATAAATTAAATTTACTTTAAATGTTATTTCAAGTGATCGTGCTTCATTTAATTTAGAATGCTCCATGTTATTATTATTATTATTATTATTATTATTATTATTATTATTATTATTATTAATTGTATTTTTTATTAATTGTGTTTATTATTAATTGTCATTATTAAGTGTAATTAGTTACCACTGCCACCGGATATATACCCATTTGCAGTGTGAATAAATACATGCATGCATACATACATACATACATACATACATACATACATACATACATACATACATACATACATACATACATATATTTACCGGTTTACATCAGCTGCTTGTTCATGCGGATGACGTGAATATGTTAAGGAAATCCACCAACTATTAGGGGAAACACGGGAATTTCACTTGAAGCAAGTAAGGAGATAGGTTTGGAAGTAATTCCCGAAAAAAAAAACAAAGTATATGATTATGTCTCGTGACCACAACATAGTACGAAATATGAATATAAAAACTGGATATTTGTTTTTTGAAGGGGTGGAAAATTCAAATACCTTGAAGCAACAGTAATAAATATGAATGGCACTCCAGAGGAAATTAAATATAGAATAAATATGGGAAATGCCTATTATTATTCGATTCAGAATTTTTTTTTCATCTAGTCTGCTTTCAAAAAACCTGAAAGATAGTATTTATAAAACAGTTATATTGCCGGTTGTTCTGTATGGATGTGAAACTTGGACTCTCACTTTGAGAGAGGAACAGAGGCTAAGGGTATTAGAGAATAATGTGATTAGGAAAATATTTGGGGCTAAGAGGGATGAAGTTACAGGAGAATGGAGAAAGTTACTCAACGCAGAATTCCCATTATTATTATTATCATCAGCAGCAGCAGCTTCAGTATTAGCATCATCATCTCCACTTCTTCGACCCCACCAACATCATTAGCAGCAGTAGCATCATCTCCAATTTGTTGTACACAAAACAATTATCATCATCTCCACTTCGTCGCCATATCATCATCATCATCATCATCATCATCATCATCATCATCACCACTCAATCTTTCGAACTGAAGATTGAACTTTGTCTCGCTGAACTTGTAACAAGAAATTTGAATAATTTTGAGGGAAAAATTGTTCCGGGGCCGGGTATCGAACCCGAGACCTTTGGTTAAACGTACCAACGCTCTCCCAACTGAGCTAGCCGGGAACTCTACCCGACACCGATCCAATTTTTCCTTCTATATCCACAGACCTCAAAGTGGGCTGACAACCGTCAAGTAACCAACATTGAGTGCACACTAACTCTGTGTGACTTAAATTGTGGTTTTCTGTTACGTACAGTGACGTGTATTATGCAAATCAAGCTTTGAGGTATAACTCCCTGTAAAGTTAATTTGAATAGTTTCGAGGGAAAAAATTGTTCCGGGGCAGGGTATCGAACCCGGGACCTTTGGTTAAACGTACCAACGCTCTCCCAACTGAGCTACCCGGGAACTCTACCCGACACCGATCCAATTTTTCCTTCTATATCCACAGACCTCAAAGTGGGCTGACAACCGTCAAGCAACCAACATTGAGTGCACACTAACTCTGTGTGACTTAAATTGTGGTTTTCTGTTACGTACAGTGACGTGTATTATGCAAATCAAGCTTTCAGGTATAACTCCCTGTAAAGTTAATTTGAATAATTTCGAGGAAAAAATTGTTCCGGGGCCGGGTATCGAACCCGGGACCTTTGGCTAAACGTACCAAAGCTCTCCCAACTGAGCTACTCGGGAACTCTACTCGACACCGATCCAATTTTTCCTTCTATATCCACAGACCTCAAAGTGGGCTGACAACCGTCAAGCAACCAACATTGAGTGCACACTAACTCTGTGTGACTTAAATCGTGGTTTTCTGTTACGTACAGTGACGTGTATTATGCAAATCAAGCTTTCAGGTATAACTCCCTGTAAAGTTAATTTGAACAATTTCGAGGGAAAAATTGTTCCGGGGCCGGGTATCGAACCCGGGACCTTTGCTAAACGTACCAAAGCTCTCCCAACTGAGCTACTCGGGAACTCTACTCGACACCGATCCAATTTTTCCTTCTATATCTACAGACCTCAAAGTGGGCTGACAACCGTCAAGTAACCAACATTGAGTGCACACTAACTCTGTGTGACTTAAATTGTGGTTTTCTGTTACGTACAGTGACGTGTATTATGCAAATAATGCTTTCAGGTATAACTTCCTGTAAAGTTAATTTGAATAATTTCGAGGGAAAAAATTGTTCCGGGGCCGGGTATCGAACCCGGGACCTTTGGCTAAACGTACCAAAGCTCTCCCAACTGAGCTACTCGGGAACTCTACTCGACACCGATCCAATTTTTCCTTCTATATCTACAGACCTCAAAGTGGGCTGACAACCGTCAAGTAACCAACATTGAGTGCACACTAACTCTGTGTGACTTAAATTGTGGTTTTCTGTTACGTACAGTGACGTGTATTATGCAAATAATGCTTTCAGGTATAACTTCCTGTAAAGTTAATTTGAATAATTTCGAGGGAAAAATTGTTCCGGGGCCGGGTATCGAACCCGGGACCTTTGGTTAAACGTACCAACGCTCTCCCAACTGAGCTACCCGGGAACTCTACCCGACACCGATCCAATTTTTCCTTCTATATCTACAGACCTCAAAGTGGGCTGACAACCGTCAAGTAACCAACATTGAGTGCACACTAACTCTGTGTGACTTAAATTGTGGTTTTCTGTTACGTACAGTGACGTGTATTATGCAAATCAAGCTTTGAGGTATGACTCCCTGTAAAGTTAATTTGAATAATTTCGAGGGAAAAATTGTTCCGGGGCAGGGTATCGAACCCGGGACCTTTGGCTAAACGTACCAAAGCTCTCCCAACTGAGCTACTCGGGAACTCTACTCGACACCGATCCAATTTTTCCTTCTATATCCACAGACCTCAAAGTGGGCTGGCAACCGTCAAGTAACCAACATTGAGTGCACACTAACTCTGTGTGACTTAAATTGTGGTTTTCTGTTACGTACAGTGACGTGTATTATGCAAATCAAGCTTTCAGGTATAATTCCCTGTAAAGTTAATTTGAATAATTTCGAGGAAAAAATTGTTCTGGGGCCGGGTATCGAACCCGGGACCTTTGGCTAAACGTACCAAAGCTTTCCCAACTGAGCTACTCGGGAACTCTACCCGACACCGATCCAATTTTTCCCTCTACATCCACAGACCTCAAAGTGGGCTGACAACCGTCAAGCAACCAACATTGAGTGCACACTAACTCTGTGTGACTTTAAATTGTGGTTTTCTGTTACGTACAGTGACGTGTATTATGTAAATCAAGCTTTCAGGTATAACTCCCTGTAAAGTTAATTTGAATAATTTCGAGGGAAAAATTGTTCCGGGGCCGGGTATCGAACCCGGGATCTTTGGCTAAACGTACCAACGCTCTCCTAACTGAGCTACCCGGGTACTCTACCCGACACCGATACAATTTTTTCTTCTATATCCACAGACCTCAAAGTGGGCTGACAACCGTCAAGCAACCAACATTGAGTGCACACTAACTCTGTGTGACTTAAATTGTGGTTTTCTGTTACGTACAGTGACGTGTATTATGCAAATCAAGCTTTCAGGTATAACTCCCTGTAAAGTTAATTTGAATAATTTCGAGGGAAAAATTGTTCCGGGGCCGGGTATCGAACCCGGGACCTTTGGTTAAACGTACCAACGCTCTCCCAACTGAGCTACCGGGGAACTCTACCCGACACCGACACCGACACCGATCCCTCGAAATTATTCAAAATTAACTTTACAGGGAATTATACCTGAAAGCTTGATTTGCATTGTAACAAGAAACGTTACCACTTCAAACATTGCGGGAGACAGAAAATTTATCTTCTAATCACATTATACACGGACTACTTGTAAAAATTAATAGTTTTTGTATTGTCATCATAGTTTTCCAGACTCGTGCAACTGAAACTGCACGCCACTGTTTTCAGCACTCGTCGTATAGCAACTGCATAAATAAGAGCGCTAACTGACGCTCAACTGTTATGGAGGTCCCTTCTGTGCGTCTCTTAGTTCTAACCTTTTCCTTTTCAACTCCATCCTCCTCCCAGTCTTTTTTATTTTATATTCTACGTTTCTTGGATTACACAGGGAGGTTCACCCTCTCCCTCCCCACCGTCTCGCCGTTTAAAGACGTGGAAGTATTTGCTTCGCATATATAGCAAAATGGCGGGCGAGAATTCTGCGTGTGTAATTACATTCCTGAGGCAATGACGTCGCTGGAGACGGGAACATCTCAAGGAGCCGACAGAGGCGCTGTAATCGATGCTCATATAGAGTCTAATATTTCTGTGTTTGATCTACTAGCGTCTGGAATTAAGTAGAGGAACGCGTACGGATATGTAAATATGTTAAGACATAGAGCAGAGCTGTACAATATTGCTTTTGTTAGTCTTTTAACCTGAAACGTTATGAGCATGACATTCGAGAAATCTGGTCACAATTTCTGTTAATACGGTGACGTTGGTGAAACCTATAGTGACGTAAGAAAAAGTTGTTACTGGTGTGCCGCAAGGTACTGTATTAAGACCAAACAATAAGTAACCAATTAAAAATAAAAGCACTTGAAGACATACTAACAAGGGAAGGGTTTCGGCTCGAACAGGAATTTCGTATCAAAAATTTGTATACAGGCCCATCTTTACATCTTCTGTAAAGCTCCCAAAAGCATTCGTTTGTGTAATGTGTGGTTTGTCTGTTAGAGCACTGTACAAGTTGAGGGGTGGGGAGAGCATTGCACAAGTAAAGGGGATGGGACACCTTACCCGTAAGCCTAGCCTAGCCTAGAAACTAGTGCGAGTGGTAAAATGTCTAAAGCCCGTTTAACAATATTTTTCTCCAACGTTCTGTCTGAAAATATTGCAGCTATCAAAAATGTACACTGTTGTGTGAGTCATTGAATGTGCACAAGGACACAAGCTTAATAAATGAATCATTCCAAGGCTAGGACATAGAATGTATGATCATTCCACCTAAAAAAAACTAAATGTTTCCAGCGTCTGGATGTATTTCCTTAGACAATACAAAATATATGCTTGGAGGATAACAGATTGCATAAGGACTCTTGCTGAGAATCCAGAACTTAACTTGGGAAATCGAGTGTTTATAATGAAAATGCACTCTGTTTTTCATATCCAGTTGTCCGCCTTATGCTTCAGTATTCCTGGCAGTCAGCTGGTTACGTGAATCCTGAACAAGTCTCGGACTTCAAAAATGTAATTCAGGTGACATTTGATTTTTCAGCACTGGAGTGTGGTTCAGAAGATTGTTCAGGTGTTGTGCTTATTGCTCTGCTCCATGCTGTTTCATGCATTTTGTACAGAATCCTCATGTACATTTTTAATGAAGTGTATTGACCAATACCAACCAAACGGAGAGTTACACAATTGAATGCTTTTACGGACTTCATCACCATTGTGAGGTAAGCGTCTGTACAAATTTTTAACCAAAAATTCCTGTTCGAGCCGAAACCCTTCTCTTGTAGGCACTGTTATTTGTGGTCTTTATTCAATGTAAAAAAAATCCTTTATAAAACCCAAGATGTTAAGAAAAAGTAAATACCTTATCCGTCGCGAGTCTGCTATCAGGGAGCGATTACTATTATCTTTATGGTGTTATAAATCCTTCCTTCATAACCACTTCGGTCTTTTGTTTCACTTTCATCAGTTCATCGACCTTAGCGTAGAGCTGAAGACTAGGTCTTATTTTGCTCTTTCTGAAACTTCAACCCAAGTCCAATGTTATTGGAGGGCAAATTGAAGCTTTAAAAGAGAATATCCAACACAGTGAGAGTGTCTAATGAAAAACTGTGTCTATGCTAGTGGCGTTTTAGTTTCAGCGCAAAAATTATGTTTCTTATTTTTTTTCTTTTTTCTCCTACTCGTAAAATCCACGTGATATCTATCATGACATACTAAAGAGACCTAAAATCACAACATGATAGTTTTGAAAATAATTCAGCATTATGTAAGCGGGGATTTATATAAAATACAGATTTAGATCATTAGAAACAAACATTTATGTAATTTGACGATGTGTAACTTGAATGAACTTATTTTGCATAAATACTAATTTGCAAATGCTACAAAAATGTACGAGTATTACCTTTTTTTGCAAGCCCGAGGTACTCTTGCATTCTTTAGAGGCAGAAAAGTTCTACCTACTTACTTACTTACTGGCTTTTAAGGAACCGGAGGTTCATTGCCGCCTTCACATAAGCCCGTCTTCGGACTCTATCTTGTGCAAGATTAATCCAGTCTCTATCATCATATCCCACTTCCCTCAAATCCATTTCAAAATTATTCTCCCATCTATGTCTAGGCCTCCCCAAAGGTCTTTTTCCCTTCGGCCTCCCAACTAATACCCTATATGCATTCCTGGATTCGCCCATACGTGCTACATGCCCTGCCCATCTCAAACGTCTGGATTTAATGTTCCTAATTATGTCAGATGAAGAATATAATGCGTGCAGTTCTGTGTTGTGTAACTTTCTCCATTCTCCTGTAACTTTATCCCCCTTAGCCCCAAATATTTTCCTAAGCACCTTATTCTCAAACACCCTTAACCTATGTTCCTCTCTCAAAGTGAGAGTCCAAGTTTCACAACCATAAAGAACAACCGGTAATATAACTTTTTATAAATTCTAACTTTCAGATTTTTTGACAATAGACTGGATGATAAAAGCTTCTCAACCGAATAATAACAGACATTTTGCATATTTATTCTGTGTTTAATTTCCTCCCGAGTATCATTTATATTTGTTACTGTTGCTCCCAGGTATTTGAATTTTTCCACCTCTTCAAAAGATAAATTTCCAATTTTTATATTTCCATTTCGTACAATATTCTCGTCACGAGACATAATCATATACTATGTCTTTTCGGGATTTACTTCCAAACCTATCTCTTTACTTGCTTCCAGTAAAATTCCCGTGTTTTTCCTAATCGTTTGTGGATTTTCTCCTAACATATTCACGTCATCCGCATAGACAAGCAGCTGATGTTACCCGTTCAATTCCAAACCCTCTCTGTTATCCTGGACTTTCCTAATGACATACTCTATAGCAAAGTTAAAAAGTAAAGATGATAGTGCATCTCCTTGCTTTAGCCCACAGTGAATTGGAAACGCATCTGACAGAAACTGACGTATACGGACTCTGCTGTACGTTTCACTGAGACACATTTTCACTAATCGAACTAGTTTCTTGGGAATACTAAATTTAATAAGAATATCATTAAAGCTTCTCTCTTAACCGATTCATATGCCTTTTTGAAATCCATGAATAACTGATGCACTGTACCCTTATACTCCCATTTTTTCTCCATTATTTGTCGAATACAAAATATCTGATCAATAGTTGATCTATTACGCCTAAAACCACACTGATAATCCCCAATAATTTCATCTACATATGAAGTTAATCTTCTCAAAAGAATATTGGACAAAATGTTGTACGACGTCAACGAAAGTGATATTCCTCGAAAGTCACTAGGTACAGTTAGTCTTGTCCCCCTTCTTAAAGATAGGTACGATTATAGACTCCTTAGAAAAGTTCTACACTTTACCAAAAGTAGGCTTATAATTTCAACATTCCATCAGTCCAGATATATTTCAAGAGCCTTTCCTTGATATTTTTTAAAACTACAGATTGAATGCACTGTCTGAAAACGGATTCTTTATCCATCTGTGAATACCAAATTTTGCATTTCTTCCAGAAAATACTCAGAAAGCTGTGGTTTATAATTGTGTAAACTTAGGGGAGAGTTGGGTAGTATCGGACATCGGGTAATATCGGACAGTGATGTTTCTTTCATCTACAACCAGACTGTAGTACCTAAGTGACATGGTTACGTTTCTGTATTCGACATCAGAACACTGCTACTACCATCTGGTGGTAGATAAAAGAAACATCACTTTACTACCATCTGGTGGTAGATGGAAGAAACATCACTGACCGATATTACCCGATGTCCGATACTACCCTACTCTCCCCTAATTGCATATCCACAAAAACAAACTCAGCATTTATCGTGTCATACAGTTCATAGCTAAATTTTCCTCTACTATGATTTTCAATTTCTCGTTCTTGTTTTGTTGACAATCATAACAGGTTGTGAATAGGGAGTTCAAATTTCAGAACCTACTTTCTCTAAACCAAGCATATTTATCACAATTTATTATATTTGAAGAGTTCGCGGGAAAAAAGATGAATGTCACAGTTTTGTTAAGGTTGATGTCTTTATCTAATTCACTGGATCTCTATGAAATTTAATGTTGTTCTTATGAAAAATGATAAAAAGGAGAATTATCACCACGAATACAGTAATCTTTTCCTTTATTTTCTATAGAAATAGCACTACATCTTGCAGTTATAGACTCAATTAGATCATTATCTAATCCTTAACACTCTTAACAGAAATGTGACATTCATCGTTTTTTCCGCGAACTCTTCGGGCCATATCCATAGAGGTTCTTAGCGCAGGCTTCCGGTGGATGATCAGCGAACTAACGTTTTTCGTATTCATAAACCAGTGTTAGAGATATATGATATGAGTCCTGTACAAGTAATCAGTCGATAGCCGGGGCTAGTTTAGCACGCTCGTAGCGCGGGCTAGCGAAATGTCTACGCATAGCACCCATCACTTTTATTTATAACTACTAAATAATTTTTTTTATATTTTTTATGTTTAACGTTGTTTATGTTTCTAAATACAACTTAAATTTATGTTAATAAGGCGTTTTTTTGTTTTCTTGTGTAAATCATTAGGCGACCCCCTCAACTGTTTACTCCTCATTTGGGGGGGGGGAGGAGAAATAATGTGTGTTTTAAATAATTCCTTCGCTTTGTTCCAAGCCATTTATATTTCAAGTGATGCCAAAATTATCTAAATGTGTTCTAAGTGAGTATTTTTTTTCTGTTTATTTCTGTTATTGTATTTGTATTCCTGGTGTTGTGGAAGAGAACACCTGATGGCCTTGACTACACCAGAATAAATAAATAAATAATTAAAAATTATAAATAAATAAATAAATAAATAAATAAATAAATAAATAAATAAATAAATAAATAAGTAAATAAATAAATAAATAAATAAATAAATAAATAAATAAATAAATAAATAAATAAAGAATGAAAGAAAGAAAGAAAGAAAGAAAGAAATAAAGAAAGAAAAAAAGAAAGAAAAAAAGAAAGAAAAAAAGAAAGAAAAAAAGAAAGAAATAAAGAAAGAAATAAAGAAAGAAATAAAGAAAGAAATAAAGAAAGAAATAAATAAAGAAATAAATAAAGAAATAAAGAAATAAATAAATAAATAAATAAATAAAGAAATAAATAAAGAAAGAAAAAATAAAGAAAGAAATAAAGAAAGAAAGAAATAAATAAATAAAGAAAGAAATAAAGAAATAAATAAATAAAGAAAGAAAGAAAGAAATAAAGAAATAAATAAATAAATAAATAAATAAATAAATAAATAAATAAATAAATAAAGAAAGAAAGAAAGAAAGAAAGAAATAAAGAAATAAAGAAGTAAAGAAATAAAGAAGTAAATAAATAAATAAATAAATAAATAAATAAATAAATAAATAATATGAAAAGTTTCCTCAAATTGTTCCTAGATACTGAATCACCCGGTACATGTCCAAACAATTCTGTCCAATATACTTTCACTCGAGACGCTCTCATTTTGCTCATGCGTGGATCTCGAAGTGTCTTGATGCAAATATTTGAGATCAACACGGAGTCGATGCGTTTTCCCGGAGGGAGGGAACAAAAATGCGGACTATAAGTTTCCGACAGCATAAGGGAGGGACACCATACCGTCTTCCTTGGTTAACAAAATGGCAGCTGAGGGATCCCGTCTCGCTTCAACTGTCTTTATGCTCTAGTCCCAACTCCCAGCAACGAAGCCAGATGCATTCGTTCGTTACGATGGAGATAAAGTTCGCATCTGTAACGAGAAGTTAAACTAAAGTTCTGAACCGTGAGTAAAGACACCAATGACGCGACCTTCGCGATTTTGTTTTCAGCCAGGAAAAGAAATAATTCAATCCAAATGGAAGAAAAGACAGAAATTATTTAAAAAATTAACACTAATCAACAGCCAAAATGTATCGGAGATGCACTTAGTAATTTCTTACTTATTTTTGGGTGCTAAAAACAAATTAACCATCAGTGTCGTTAAGTCCAACATGACTAGGCAGCAGAAATAAAACCATATTATTTTGTGCGAGATCGTGCGTATTTGCTTGGTTTTCGCACAAACCAATCCGCGGAAAGTATTCAGTATTCCCAACCTAACACACATAACAATTTCCCTCTTCTTACCGCTCAAGTGACATATTGATTTTACTGCTTTAGCCTTTTAACATATTATTTTTAGAGACGTTCAATATAGTAATAATTATAAATTGGAAACTTACCACTGCAATTTCACCTAAATTGCACTGTTAATTACTGTTTTTAAATATTTGTAAAAATTAAGTAAACTCTACAACTCTACTAAAGTTACTGCATTCGTGATGCAAGTAACATTAAGGAAGCCGTGAAAAAATCAACAAGATTCCATAGATTGGGGGGGGGGGAAAGACAGACGTATATCACGGCCTGCTGGAGTATAGTAAACACAGAATAGTAATATGCGTTACAAGAGCGGTATGTTGATGTTTTCATGTTCGAGGAAAAGATTGAAAAAGCGAAACGAAGTTGAGCATTTTTAATTTCCGAGAACATGAAAACAAACATACCGCTCGTGTATCGTACATTATTTTGTGCGAAGATCGTTTATTACATACCTGAAAGAGGAATTTCTAATTAGTTGCAATGAAATCTCCATCTTGGTTTCTGTTCAATGACGGCAACTTTTAAAAACTAAAATATCTATCTTCAACATTGTTGCTATATACGTGATATACGTCTGTCTTTTTTTCCCCCCAGTCTATAAATGCGAACTTCAAACAAGCGGTAAGGTTATGTAATGATTTATTTTTCATTTTAATATTTTAACAATATTATTTATATAACATATTGCAGTAATAACATCGGCATCTGGAATCTTGTTGATTTTTTCACGGCTTCCTTAATGTTACTTGCATTACAAATGCAGTAACTTTTGTGGTGTTGTAGAGTTTACTTAATTTTTGCAAATATTTAAAAATAATAATTAACAGTGCAATTTAGGTGAAATTTCAGTGGTAAGTTTCCAATTTATAATTATTACTATGTTAAACGTCTCTAAAAATAATATGTTAAAAGCCTAAAGCAGTAAAATGAATGTCGCGCTTAAGCGGTAAGAAGAGGGAAATTGTTATGTGTGTTACGTTGGGAATACCGCGTATTGGTTTTGTGCGGAAAGCAAGCAAATACGTACGATCTCGCACAAAACATTTTAAAGCAACAATGTTGAAGATAGATATTTTTGTTTTGCAAATTTGCCGTCATTGAACAGAAACCAAGATGGAGATTTCATTGCAACTAATTAGAAATTCCTCTTTCAGGTATGTAATAAACGATCTTCGCACAAAATAATGTACGATACACGAGCGGTATGTTTTCTTTCAATTCTCGGAAATTAAAAAAGCTCAACTACGTTTCGCTTTTTCAAACTTTTCCTCGAACATCAAACCTTCAACATACCGCTCTTGTAACGTATATTACTATTCTTTGACGTGTACTAAACACATGAATGATTGATTATCAATTAGAGAATATGTAAATTGTTAAGTGTTGCAAATTAACAGCGGTCATCAGTTAGATGTCCAAGGTTAGCTCCCCGCCACTGTCGTGTTAGCTCTTTATTCCCCTAGTTGCGCTGTTTAGCATCGGGAATCGATAGGCAGACTCGAGCAGTTAAACAGGGACTGAAAAATGCAGCACCGGTCTCCATTCTTTGTTCGTGCGAACCGTGTTCGGTCATTTACACAAGCAAAATGACGCAGAAGGTCTTGCAACCTAGATGTCGTAGCTATAGTTACCACCAATGAAAGATGTAAGGTTTACAAAATGAAGAGTTTGCGGGAAAAACGATGAATGTCACAGTTTTCTTAAGGTTGATGTCATCATCTAATTCAATGGAGTCCACACCTGTGGAGTAACGGTCAGCGCGTCTGGCTGCGAAACCAGGTGGCCCGGGTTCGAATCCCGATCGGGGCAAGTTACCTGGTTGAGGTTTTTTTCCGGGGTTTTCCCTCAACCCAATACGAGCAAATGCTGGGTAACTTTCGGTGCTGGACCCCGGACTCATTTCACCGGCATTATCACCTTCATATCATTCAGACGGTAAATAACCTAGATGTTGATACAGCGTCGTAAAATAACCCAATAAAATAAAAAAAATAATAATTCAATGGATCACTGCGAAATATAATGTTGTTCTTATGAAAAATGGTAAAAAGGAGAATTATCACCATGAATACAGTAATCCTTGCCTTTATTTTCTATAGAAGCAGCACTACATCTTGCAGTTATAGCATAACGAATAGAAAGAAGTAGTGGTCGCACTCTGTTAATTCAAACGGCCGATACCACGCGGCGCTAGTGCAGAGTTCGCTCAGTCTTTTCCGTACTTTTAACGTAAGTTGCACTGTTTACCTTTCGCTCCATATACGTAACTGGCATTGTACTTACAACATTAAGACTATTTGAAAGAAAAACACATTCATATACATCACACTGTAAAACAAATAATAGTTTAATATGTAAAACTTTACTTAGGGCTGCTTGTAGGCATGCAATATGTACTCACCAACAGTTACTTTTCCGACACTTTGGAGAATTTACGAGATGATTTGGCGGCTCTCGGAGCTTGGAGTTCTCGTCGGATTTGTTTCGTCCGGAAGAAGAACCGAAATTTCATATAGTGAAAAATTAGTTTCGGTATGATATCCATGGCATGATCCAAGCAGCATCCTGTTCCCGTTGGCTGAATTACAATTGAGGTAATACTGTCTATGCACTCGTGAAATATGTCGCCCCACATTCGATCGCTCAATTTTTCTTTTATTGTCTGTTCTGTTTGCATAAGCAAATGAAACACGCACGCCCTACAACCCGGAACAAAACACGAAGGCATTGCTTCAAATATAATACGACAAAAAGATAATAATCTCGTCCTTTAATAAATAAATCGTGAGAGCTACTCACTTGTCACTCGTGTACGATTAATTGCAGATTAGTGTATTGGCACTTAAAGTATTTAACGCACTTAATTACACTAAAAAAGCAAACGAAATGAACGAACACTCTACTGCTTCTTTTATGGATATTCGCTTCCAACTGAGCAATACCGATCGCAGCGCCACTAATTCTCTTGGTCACCGTCGACAATGCTGAACAGATATGAGTGCACACACTTCTTCTTTCTGGTTATACGTAGACTCAATTACATCATTATGTAATCCTTAATTGAAATGTGACATTCATCGTTTTTCCCGCAAGCTCTTCAAATGTAAATTTCAAGTTACATACTCAATATGCTTTTTTTTCTAGTCAACAGTCTAAAAACTAGTTGCAACCTCATAAGTAACACCAATAAGACATCAATCATGAGGCAACTAAGTCAAAAGATAATGGAGTAGTAAGTAGTTCCTATGTGAATATTTGGGATAAAAACTGTATGCTGTCAAACTTAACCATGTGGTAGGTACATCACATTCCGCCGAAAAAGTCTACTAACATTTTGTTGTATTTTTAAATTTGAACCCCTTAAGTTTTTAACGTGTGCGGGGAACGGTATTTCTCCAACAGTCCCATAGTTGGAGACGCTGTGTTACACATTGTATTATCTACAACATAGGATTCCCTACGCCTATTACTATCTTCCAAAGGTAAGAACTTATATAGCAAATGGAAAATAAATTTCCTCTGCAGGATTGTTATTTACTTCATTCATTCCTTCGTTCATTCGTTCATTTACTCATTCACTTATTAATTCATTTAATCCTTCATTTTGTTATATCTTTATTTATATCTTTATTTATTCACTTATTTATGTAATTAATTAATTATTTAATTACATACTGTATTTATTTATTTATTTATTCACTTAGTGGTTGATTATTCATTCAGTTTATTATTTATTTTCGTATTTATTTATTTATTTACTTATTTATTTATTCGCTTATTTATTTATTTATTTAATTAAATAATTAATTAATTACCTTTTACCATTTTATTTTTTTACTTATTCACATATTCAGATATTCACTTAGTTACTTACTTACTGGCTTTTAAGGAACCCGGAGGTTCATTGCCGCCCTCACATAAGCCCGCCATTGGTCCCTATCCTGAGCAAGATTAATCCAGTCTCTATCATCATATCTCACCTCCCTCAAATCCATTTTAATATTATTCTCCCATCTACGTCTCGGCCTCCCTAAAGGTCCTTTTCCCTCCGGCCTCCCAACTAACACTCTATATGCATTTCTGGATTCGCCCACACGTGCTACATGCCCTGCCCATCTCAAACGTCTGGATTTAATGTTCCTAATTATGTCAGGTGAAGAATACAATGCGTGCAGTTCTGTGTTGTGTAACTTTCTCCATTCTCCTGTAACTTCATCCCTCTTGGCCCCAAATATTTTCCTAAGCACCTTATTCTCAAACACCCTTAACCTATGTTCCTCTCTCAAAGTGAGAATCCAAGTTTCACAACCATATAGAACAACCGGTAATATAACTGTTTTATAAAATTCTAACTTTCAGATATTTTGACAGCAGACTGGATGATAAAAGTTTCTCAACCGAATAATAACAGGCATTTCTCATATTTATTCTGCGTTTAATTTCTTCCCGAGTATCATTTATATTTGTTACTGTTGCTCCCAGATATTTGAATTTCTCCACCACTTCAAAACATAAATTTCCAATTTTTATATTTCCATTTCGTACAATATTCTGGTCACGAGACATAATCATATACTTTGTCTTTTCGGGATTTACTTCCAAACCTATCTCTTTACTTGCTTCCAGTAAAATTCCGGTGTTTTCCCTAATCGTTTGTGGATTTTCTCCTAACATATTCACGTCATCCGCATAGACAAGCAGCTTATGTAACCCGTTCAATTCCAAACCCTCTCTGTTATCCTGGACTTTGCTAATGGCATACTCTAGAGCAAAGTTAAAAAGTAAAGCTGATAGTGCATCTCCTTGCTTCAGCCCACAGTGAATTGGAAACGCACTTGACAGCAACTGACCTATACGAACTCTGCTGTACGTTTCACTGAGACACATTTTAATTAATCGAACTAGTTTCTTGGGAATACCAAATTCAATAAGGATATCATATAAAACTTCTCTCTTAACCGAGTCATATGCCTTTTTGAAATTTATGAATAACTGATGCACTGTACCCTTATACTCCCATTTTTTCTCCATTATCTGTCGGATACAAAATATCTGGTCAATAGTTGATCTATTACGCCTAATACCACACTGATGATACCCGATAATTTCATCTACATATGGAGTTAACCTTCTGAAAAGAATATTGGACAAAATGTTGTACGACGTCAACAAAAGTGATATTCCTCGAAAGTTACCACAGTTGGTTTTGTCCCCCTTCTTAATAATAGGTACAATTATGGACTCCTTCCATTGATCTGGTACAATTTCCTTTTCCCAAATAGCAAGTACAAGCTTATAAATTTCGTTAGATAATGCGCTTCCATCCTCTTGTATTAATTCTGCTGGAATTTTATCGATACCTGGAGACTTATAATTTTTCAGATTTTCTATCGCAATTTCGACTTCAGAAAGTATGGGTTCGGGTATAAATGGCTCAGCAGTTTGTATTTCAATTTCGTCCCGATCATTTCTATTTGGCCTATGTATATTTAGTAGTTGTCCAAAATATTTTTTCCATCTGTTCACGATTGAATGAACGTCCTTGATCACGTTTACCCTTGCCTGATATCCATTCTTGAATTCCTTTGTGCCCCTATATAAATCTCTAATGTTTTTATTTTTACTATTTCTTTCTACCTCATTTAGTTTTTCCTTCAAGTAATCTCTCTTTTTATTCCTAAGCGTATGATTTGCTTCCCGTCTTTTATTGAAATAATTATCTCTATTTGCCTCAACTGGATCCTGTAAGAATTTCAATTTTGCCTGTTTCCTCCTTTCTACTACCAGGCAACAATCTTCATCAAACCACGGTTTCTTTTTCTTAGTTTCATAATAACCTATGCTGCAATTTTGATATTGTCTCGGATATATTCCCACATGCTATTAACATCTAACTCTTTCTCAACTTCGTCGGAACTTGCTAATACGGCAAACCTATTTGAAATTTCGACCTGATAATGTTGCTTAGTTTCCTCGTCTTTTAATTTCGGAATATTGAATTTAGTAATATTAACTTGTTGCTCTACTCGCTTGGCTACTGATAGTCTTTCTCTTAGTTCTCCAATTATCAAATAATGGTCAGAATTACAGTCTGCCCCCCTGAAGGTTCGAATGTCTACTATACTAGTATGTCTTCTTTTATCTATCAGAATGTGATCTATCTGGTTATGTGTCAATCGATCTGGAGAAGTCCAAGTATATTTATGTATATCCTTATGGGGGAATGTTGTACTTTTAACAATTAAATTTTTTGATGTGGCAAAGTTGACTAACCTAACTCCATTGTCATTACTAGATATGTGTAGGCTCTCTTTTCCTATAGTCGGTTTAAAAATATCCTCCCGTCCTACTTTAGCATTGAAATCCCCCAATGAAATCTTCATGTAATATCTAGGTAACTGATCAAAAGTCTGTTCCAAATCCTCATAGAAACTATCCTTTATATGTTCGTCTTTCTCTTCTGTAGGGGCGTGAGCATTTATAACTAGGTTCGATTTTTGCATTAGGTTAAGCAACAAATTTTATTGTAACTTGTTCCTTATGTAAATTACCTAATTACGTATAAGAAAAGTCTCAAATTTCGCTAATATGCCATTACATTTAAGCTCATTAACGCACTAGATAGTTTTACATTTAAATACAGTTGTAATATTACAACTACTGTTATTATATATATGCATATCGGTTATTTATTATTTATTTATTAAATTTATATGTTTTAATTTATTTATGCCTATTTATTTATTTATTTATTTCATTTTATCATTTATTAATTCATTCGTTCATTTATTCATTGATTCATTTATTTATTCTGGCAAGGTTTTCAAGCTATAAGGCCTTCTCTTCTTTACTATCCAAAGTAACCGATATGCATACATATAATAACAGTAGTAATATTACAACTGTATTTAAATGTAAAACTATCTAATGTGTTAATGAGCTTAAATGTAATGGAAATATCAGCGAAATTTGAGACTTTTCTTATACGTAATTAGGTAATTTACATAAGGAACAAGTTACAATAAAATTTGTTGCTTGACCTAATGCAAAAATCGAACGTTCTTCACAATAATAATTGTGATTGTGATAATTATTCACTGAACAATGATACAGAATGTGTAAAAAAACGTCTATCTGTACGTCTATTAGGCCTACCTACTGATTATAAATGTATTTGAGATAAAAATGCTGATATATAACTTCCTAAAACCTAATAATGCACGAACACTAAAAACATTCCTTTTTGTAGAATAACTCTTCTCGGGTTCTCAGCCAGGTGAGTTGGAGATTAGCTTCCAAGCTTTCGACGGCTAGCTCTGCCATCTTCTTCAGGGAAGAAGTGATGTGGGACCACGTCTAGCCCTACTTTTGCATATATACCGGCTAGACGTGGTCCCACATCACTTCGTCCCTGAAGAAGATGGCAGAGCTAGCCGTCGAAAGCTTGGAAGCTAATCTCCAACTCACCTGGCTGAGAACCCGAGAAGAGTTATTCTACATCAAACGCCGGGAAAGCCTCAAGTCATACAAAATTCCTTTTTGTTCAACTTGAAACTTATTTTTGCACCAAAACTTTAGTATCACGAAATTATCTTCACAGATAGCTTTACGATATGCGGAATTTCTTACATTTTTTGTAATTTTTATGTTTACACATTTTTTAATATGTGAATAAACTTTGCCATTTTGGTAATTTACATTATATATCACAACTTGTGCATGATCAATTCAGAGTGTTTCTAATGTTACTGTTACTTACTCATTATAATTATTTCCACTATCAATTATGTTCAGGAAAGATTGAATTTATTGGTTTTGTTATTTGTTGCAGGTTAGACGATTTCAATTAAATTTCTAGGTCACTGAGAACGTCAACTATCAATTATTTGGTTCTGTACACAAACTCTCTCACGTCAGCCAATCAAGGCATTCTTCATCATTGTGACATATATAACGTGATTGTGCACTCATCGCCACCACTTTGTTTTTATATTGTCGTGTAATATTTGTGTTCTCTCTTCCCATATTTCAGAAATTTTTCATTATCACATGTCTGTCTGACGCTTTTCCAATTCACTGCGGGCTAAAGCAAAGAGATGCATTACCACCTTAACTTTTATTGCCTACGTAAAGAGGCGCCATCTCGGATGACTAGATGATTTCTTTCATGGAATGCTGTATTGCACATAACCTCTTAAAATATATTGGGTTGGTGCATGAGCACAGTCTAGTATATACAGTCACGAAACTCAATACATAGTAAATATGTATCCATAGATAGTTGCTAACCACTAGGATCGCTAATATCGCCTCATTACAGACAATGCGAAATAGTACCGGTACAGTCTATTGTTCCTAGCAGGTGTATCTTGTACCATAATGTAGTTATATGCATCAAATCTCCACACTCATGTTAGCCCCTCGTTCTAACTAACCTCTCAAAGACAAAAATTCCAAAACCTATCCAAACAAAAAAGTTATAATAGGTGCAGAAGATAAATGGGACCCCTGTCTACTATAACAATAGCCCTATATATAATTCATGTACGAATAACCATTATTTCATTAAAATGGACCGAGATTTTATGTCCACTCTGTACGTATAACAGAAGGTTTTAATTTCCTTTGTATGAATTTATTGCCGCTTTGTTTTCTTGAATATATCGGCAAAAATAAAACTTGTTTTCATATTGATGATAGTGATGACAATATGTTGCTGGTGATTAGTGACAGCAACAGTAATGAACAGGCTTCGAGACTTCGGACCCGATAGAGCAGTTCAGTGGGAAATCCGCATAACGGCGTACTGAGTATAGTGGTAAAGCGTACAGTGGGTGGGGGTACTGTAGAATGAATGCCAACAAATACGCAAAGAAAAACGCTCTGGATTTGAAGGTTATGACGAATAATTTGGTTTTCATACAAACTGTGTCTGAAACTATTACACGGTTAGAAAAGTCAGAGCAAGAGATGCCGGAGGACCTCAAATTAATTTAGAAAATAATGTAGAGAATTGATGAGACATCAAGTACACCGGTTACTGGACGTGTAAAACTGAAGTGGAAATCAATTTTATGTAAAAAATAACGGATATGAAACATTGTGTAACATAAACAGAAAATTAGTGGACATAGAGTCACCCTAGAACAAAGGACTATCTCTTAGAGACTGCAATGATGTTAGGTTATTTAGTTTTGCTCCTATCACGTCATGCGACGTAGAGCGCAGCTTTCTACAGTACAAACTTTGGTAGATAACCGAAAAAGATTTACGTTTGAGACACTGAGAATGTATCTTGTAGTACATTGCAATTCGGTACTGTAACTGCACTTCCTAAAGACAACCAATAGGATAAATGAAAAAATTAAAATGGCTACATGCTTATTTCCACCATTAACACTATGTATAATTAAACAAAAATGCTTATAAAAGACGGAGAATAGATGCTTTCTACATTATTTTGACATTATCATTGTGTAATGTATATTTACTTTCAGAATGTACATATGTGTGTTTCCCCATACTACCGTACTCTACTCTAAATAGCAACGTTGTTACCTCAACACATCTCTATCTACCTGCAGCGAGTCAACAACCTATATTGCATGCATAGTATACTTATTGTAAAGTAGCCACGTTCAATTAGTAGGCTAGCGGTGTCAAAGAGTACGGAAGCTTTGTAGTTTCAATAATTTTAATTATGTCGCGCTGTCCATTGTCGTCAAGTCTTTTGAAGGCCGCTCCAATACTCCACGCGGAGTGTATAAACCAGAGTTGCAAATTTTAGCAGTGTGTCTTGTTCTAGTTCACAGTGAAAATTAATTATATTACAGTTCTTTAGATAATTAATTTAAAATAAATAATCGAAATAATATAAATAATCTTCAAATTAACACATGCTTTGAGTAATTAAGCCTAGCCCATATCCATGTTATATTAATATACAGGGTGTTTCAAAAATACGGGGCATAATTTCAGGTATGTATTTCCCACATGTAGACAATCAAAATAGTTCACTACAACATGTGTCCGGAAATGCTTTATTTCCGAGTTATGGCCTTCACAACATTGAAATTCACCGGAACGTTTTTCTTTCCGCAGGTCGTTGCCTTCAAAGGAGACATTAAGAGGGCACTCTGACAGTTCATTCCGAGGCGAAGGTTACATTCAGTGTTGTGTAGGCGTTAGACTGTGCGACATGTATTCAAATCAAGAGCTGACAGAGATACACTTCATGTACGGTAAAGCGGACGGCAATGCTGCGCTGGCTCGTCGTTTGTACCAGGAGAGGTACCCACAGCGACAATGTCCAGATCGGAAGACATTTGTACGTCTCCATTACCGTCTGTGCGAGTATGGAAAATTTAACTCTCCTGATTTGGGAAGGGGACGACCAAGATCTACAACTCCAGAAGTACAGGAGGAGATTCTGGAGACTGTGAACATGACTCCTTCTATCAGCCATTTAAAATCATTGGTTTATTCGCTCCGGTGCCTGATTTGGAATCCCTTCGGAATCGAATTGTGGCATGTACTGAGGACATACGCAATACTCCTGGAGTTTGGGATCGTGTTCGCAGGTCAATGAGACATCGATGTGAGGTCTGTATTCAAGCAGGAGGTGGACATTTTGAACATCTTCTGTAATGACAACGACCTGCTGAAAGAAAAAACGTTCCGGTGAATTTCAATGTTGTGAAGGCCATAACTCGGAAATGAAGCATTTCCAGACACATGTTGTAATGAACTATTTTGATTGTCTACATGTGGGAAATACATACCTGAAATTATGCCCCGTATTTTTGAAACACCCTGTATAGCAGCAACAAACAAGACGTGACAACATCGCATTTTCATTTTATTATCGGTGCATGCAATAAAGACCTACAAATCTTAAAAGGAATGCCGCTGCCCAATAATTAAACGAGGCAACTTTATCGGGTCCAAAGTCTCGAAGCCTGGTAATGACAATGAAGAAACTTACGACGCCTCAACACCGCCTGACGTCATCATCCGGACACGGTTATAGCAATATCGCAGCTTCATTGATATCATTAGCATTGATATTGATTTTGATATTGATATTTATTTGTCATTCAACTTTACAATTCACAGTTATGGTGGACCTTCACATTTCTGTTTTTCGATCCACCATCCCTTTATACATATAACTCATTTCTATTAATGTATTCTTTGCCGAGAATTTCTTGATTGCTTTCTAATGTTCTGTTATGACTGAATTGCTATATGTCCTTCCCCCTCTATCCTCTTCTATTCTCTCCCTCCTACCTAGACTGTTTCCCTTCCATTCCTAAATTTCCTATTTTATTACCCCTATCCATATATTTATTTCTATAATACTCCTACAGTTATAGTACCCCTGCTACTACTCCCAATCCAAAACATTGAAAAACATCAAATATCTAATTCACTTAAATTACACTTCCAATTTCTCTCTCATTCCACTTCACATTTGTTCAGATATATATACAGTACACACACACACACACACACACACACACACACACACACACACACACACACACACACACACACACACACACACATATATATATATTTTTTTTTTTTCCCACTTTAATTCTCATTGTATTCATTGTTTGATAGTCTATCTTATTACACTCTTACCCTATCTTCTTACACTTAACACTTTCTTCTCTGTTCCTTTTCTTACACTTTTGCCACTCCTAACTTTCCTGCACTCACTTTTTAGCACTCTTCTTCTTCTTCGCTAATAACCTCTCCAACGCCCTATCTATTCTGTCCTCACAATCACTAATATCTGGTAGTCGCTTCGTTCCTTCACTCGTTCTTCTCATGTCTTCTCTTGCATTTCCTCCATTAGTCTTGTCTATGCTCCTGACCTCAGACACTACCAGTTGCTTCCCTAATCCTTCGTCCGCAGTGTTTTATATCTGCCTCACGTTATGTTTTCCTCCTTGGTTTATTCAGGTCAGCTGTTTCGTACTCGAAGTAGACGTCAGGTATCGTCATTGTCCATCTCTCGTTTCATTGATATTGAAGTTTTGTGTCGTATGCATTTTTCCATTCTTCCTAGCGTGCTGTCTTGACGATATCATTAGTATAGTAAACCAAAAGACTAATTGACAAATTACTGTCTTGGAACGTTAGTCAAATATGTTTCAGCTGAGTACGCCTTTGTTCAAAGTAATGCACTGTATAGGCCTATCTGGTATGTGCATGTAGACCATATTCCTGCTGGGCTCAACTCCACTAGTATAGATCGGCTTGCTTGGCTTGAAATAAAACTCTTCTGACAGAGATGAATGCTCTATGAAGGAAAATCGCGGCCCGGTCTTGTGTGAGGCGAGCTTCTCATCTGGTTTGTGTGTGCAGCCAAGTATTGTTATTGCGCGGAGCAGCCATATTTGAAACCACATGGGAAATTCTCTCCGGCTCTAATAGCATGGATTGCGAGGCCAGTCTATCCAAGCCAAGACCGATACGACATGATTGTACGTGCCAGCTTTTTACAACATCAGGCGTTGTTTGCAGTCTTATTAAGGTGCATTGTACTACACAACATGTTTATTCCATTCTATTGTACAGTATTATATTATTCTATCTGCAGGAAATATAGTCGATATACATGTTGTGTTCTTAAGATAAGTGTACAGAGTGTAACAGAACTTCACCTATAATTTTGCGGAGTTATAGGGTGTATATACATGGGCTATTCCATCTCAAATCGTCCGAAATATAGAGAAAATTGACCTTCCAATTTTTAAATACAATGAAACTTTTTCTGTCCGTAGACAACTGTGATACAATGCTTTGTGCAAAGTTTGAGGCATCAAAACTTCATAGTGTTTAAATTAAAAATATTTAAATTTATCGTATTTTCATAAAATTAGCAACTTTAAACTGTTGTGGCTCCGAAACCCTTTCATCCAATGATCAAAATGATGGTTTATTTTGATGCTGAAAAGTTAAAGTTTATATTGATATGTAAATAGTTTTTCTTACTTTTTATGGAAATGGAGAAATTTAGATTTTTCTTCATTAAGACGCCTTTGCCCACGAAAAAATATTTTTAAAATATATGGTTAGATTCCGCATTGAAAGTACGAATAAACACGTATTTTTTACTGGTGCAACGTTGATAAGAAAGTATTAAAAATATCAAATAAAGAAAATAAATAGTACGCGCGTGAGCTAACCAGCTGACTGTGAGGCGGGAGCTAGCCGAGGGATGCAAGCCCAGCAGACATAAACACGTGATGTTTCGTCTAGTAGCGCATAGCTGGGCTAGCTTTATCACATGTTTTCATAATCACAGGAGTAAAATGACGTCCAACGCTCGCTTATCTTCATCTCTCGGCCAATGCGTGCGGTACTGAGCCGTTCAAGTCCAGGCGTGTGGAAATAATTTATTTAATACCCTCGAAACTTATTGCCATACCACTAAGCAAACAATGCCGAATCCTTCTTAATAATGCAATATTTGTTACATTTTTACAAATGGGCAAAAAGCCTAAAAGTAAGTAAAATCAGATTATCTCTCTCTCTCTGTATACAATAAAAATAAGGATTACTTCTTATCATAACCTACCAAATATCAGCTTCAAAATGAGCTCTCGTTCAATGTTCTACAGTGAATGTTTCCAGAGTTCTGAGCGCTGAAAGAGGCTTGTTTTTATAAAATACGCTAAATCTGTCGCTCTACAATAGGAAATCCGTTTGACAGATGAATTAATGAAATTAATCACACACTCAACGATTTGGTTTCCCCATTGCAAGGATTTCCATACTGTTAACGATCTTTTAATTTACTGTCACCTACACTATTTGCGTTCCTCATGGTTTTTTCATAACCGTTCAGAAGAGGAGATACGTTCATGTAATGCTTTTCTTTCAGAATCACTCATGCTATCACCCCTCAACATATGGCTCTTTCCTTTTGAATAACTGTCGATATGCAAACACACACCGATTATGAGAACGGTCTATCCAATAGTGGTCCACTCAGTTGCCTGCTTAACATTAACGGTCTTACTAAAAAACCGTGTATAATTTTCATACGAGACTTATGCAGAGTTGGAACAGAAAACGTTACTAATAAAATATATAGCCCGGATGTTTGGAAAAATTTATTTTTATTGGGTAGAAGTAAATAATTATTTACATAGATATAAATGTGATTCGGAGTAAATAAAAGTGTTGGGCCAAGGTGTTACTTAATAATAAATACCTTTTTCGTCATTTTATAGCAATATTTCTTGTTTATTTGCAATTTTCTAGTTAATTGTAATGTAATGTGTATGAAATTCAAATATTTGAAACAATGACTAACTTTACTAACAACAGTAAATAAAAGTTATTTATGTCGGTGCTTAATCTGCTAATAATCGTGCTTTAATACTATCAATAATAATGATTTATTTCAATAATAATGATTTATTTTTGCTGGCAGAGTTAAGGCCGTAAGTCCTTCTCTTCCACTCAACCAGCAAAAAGTATATATACATATGCATGAACTTACAAAGAATTCAACAATTTGATTTAGATGAGAATTTCATGTATACAAGAGTTATTTACGAATTAAACAACAAAATACTATGAACTATTAATTAAACACTGAAATAAACTGTGTAGCAGAATTAAACTAAAATACATAGAATGTTAATATATTTCAAATAATATTAGATAATAGAAAGAGATTATTATGAGACAATTTTGAAAATACAGCACTATCAGGATGATGTCTAAAGAAAGAAGTAACAATGTAGTCAGTGATAGTTTAAATCAGTATTATTGGAGTGAAATGCTAAGAAGGTTATCTTTTAAGCTGTTTTAAAGGTGTTTATTGTCTTGCAGCCCCTATTGGTGTAATATGAATAATGATCGATAATCCACAGTTACAAATATAATATTGTCATGTCTTCACGATACCAACAATCAGCTTTATAATTTTAAATATTAAGCCCGTTCTCATAGAAGTTGTCACGTAGCATTTCCAATTGTTTTCTTTCATATTTTCAAATCTTACTGCTACAATTTTGTGCTACACGTGTTTATTATTGTAGGAGAAAGAAATTTGAGTGAGGAACAGTCAGTTATTGTCGGGTGACAGAAGGTATGAGATCGGTTAGCTAGAATGCCTAAATTTAGTAAACCATTGAAAAGTAAACTTCATACTTACGTCAGAGAATTTGGTGCCCATGTGTTTTCAACTGATGGAATAGTTTTGTTATGTAAGGTTTGTTTAAAGAAAGTTAATCACGAAAAAAGTATTTCATGAGTCAACATGTGTCACCTACGAAGTAAATATGAGAGTTATGTTGATATGATTAAAATTTGTTGCTAAATATATTACGCCTTTTTTAAATTTATAATATCTTTTCAAAGATTATTGTGCCTTTTTTTTACGTTTTTATTCTCTTTTTGCCTGCCTATTTTAACTGTTATAAATTCCTAAACAACCATGTATAAGCAGCGAATACACAGGAATTGCTTTGATGTAGTTATACACACGAAACTTCTGTTCAAGCGTTGTATAGAGAGAAAAAATGGCCGCCTCTCTAACAGCTGTTCGTAGTGATTGTCATTTTATGATGATGGTTGCCTAGTAACCACAGAAGAACAAACAAAAGAGCACAGAATAATTAGAATTATAGTGCTGTAGCTGTTATACTTTGATCAAAATATAGCGTGGTAATCGATCAGGCTCAGTTATAGGGGAGAGTCGGGTAGTATCGGACATCGGGTAGTATCGGACATCGGGTAGTATCGGACAGTGCGTTTCTTTCATCTACCACCATATGGTAGTACCTGAATGACATGGTTACGTTTCTCTATGCGACATCACAGAAACGTAACCATGTCAATCAGGTACTATCATCGTGTGGTAGATGAAAGAAACTCACTGTCCGATATTACCCGATGTCCGATACTACCCGACTCTCCCCTACTATCGATACTTAGCGCGGCACACTAGAGCACACTATCGGATGTAATAAAGAATCTCAGTTGTTCTGTTACTTTTCGTAATAAAATAATGACGAATATAATATGATATAGTTTTATAACAGTTGTATAGTTACACATGACGTATTTAGAGATTATTAGTCAGCAATTTACACACGACATAAAAACAAGCTATTTACTGTATAAGAATAAACCAGTTAAATGTCTGTGTAAGAGATTTTATTAGTAAGAAGACTGTAGACCTATAATCCTGATAGTCCATATAAGATGTTTTTCATTCGTAGAGAAGTATTATTCTGTAAACCTTTTCTTTTCCCAAGTAA
This sequence comes from Periplaneta americana, assembly GCF_040183065.1. NCBI lineage: Eukaryota > Metazoa > Arthropoda > Insecta > Blattodea > Blattidae > Periplaneta > Periplaneta americana. The sequence continues at coordinate 12,247,136 of NC_091130.1, forward strand.
TTCAGTTTTATCTTTCATTTTCATTTCGTCATTATTTTAATATTACTGCATTATATCATCCGGCCTAGAATATCCTGTTTAATTTAAAGGTTTGAAAACAACTGCCCGCCTACTTCAGTGTAACACATAAGAGATAAAAGTGTTGTATACACGAACGTAATGAAATAAAAGGAAGTTAAGAATAGCGCCGTTATGTTGCTAAGCGCGTGTGTGAGAGAGGTTTGTTTGTTCGAACTGCATATTAAGGCACAGGAAAGTGCCGCAGTGAAGAATAATTCATACTCACCTTCTGTTAATATTCAGAAAGAGTGCTGCCATACACCTGCTGCTCGGCGTATGTACGATACTGCTGTGACACCAATAAGAAGAAAAGAAACACAGCGGTATGAAAGTTTAACACGAAATTAAAGTGAGGTTATGTAGGGCTTAAAAGATCATAATACCAAGAAAACTGGCTAGCTCTCATACCCTTCTTTACTTCAAAGGGTGTACATTGATGTCTTTAATCTTTCCTCTTATTTATTTATTTTTCTTTTCTTCGTTCTAATTGTCTGCTTTACTTAATTTATCTTCATCTTTTTCTTCTTTTGTTACTTTGTTCTGCCTGTCTCAGTTTTCTTGCTGTCTGACTTTATATTTATTAATGTTTACTTCTTTTTACTTTTACTTTTATTTTAAGAAGGTCTTAGACTAGTAATTTTAGATTAATATCGTTAGTAAGTATGATTCTACGGAACAAAAAGGGTTATTGTGTTGATCTGTTGTATCAGTGAAGCGTGGTGAGTCAGTGAAGTTATGGTTTACAGTAGCAGTGAATAGTTTCGATCAATGATAATTTATGGTGTCAGTGAAATGTGTTCTGTGTCAGTGAAATGTGTTCTATGGTGTTAGTGAAATGTGTTCTATGGTGTCAGTGAAATGTGTTCTATGGTGTCAGTGAAATGTGTTATAAGGTGTTAGTGAAATGAGTTCTACGGTGTCAGTGAAATGTGTTCTATGGTGTTAGTGAAATGTGTTTTATGGTGTCAGTGAAATGTGTTATAAGGTGTTAGTGAAATATGTTCTACGGTGTTAGTGAAATGTGTTCTATGGTGTTAGTGAAATGTGTTCTATGGTGTCAGTGAAATGTGTTCTATGGTGTCAATGAAATGTGTTATAAGGTGTTAGTGAAATGTGTTCTACGGTGTCAGTGAAATGTGTTCTATGGTGTCAGTGAAATGTGTTATAAGGTGTTAGTGAAATGTGTTCTATGGTGTCAGTGAAATGTGTTCTATGGTGTCAGTGAAATGTGTTATAAGGTGTTAGTGAAATGAGTTCTACGGTGTCAGTGAAATGTGTTCTATGGTGTTAGTGAAATGTGTTTTATGGTGTCAGTGAAATGTGTTATAAGGTGTTAGTGAAATATGTTCTACGGTGTTAGTGAAATGTGTTCTATGGTGTTAGTGAAATGTGTTCTATGGTGTCAGTGAAATGTGTTCTATGGTGTCAGTGAAATGTGTTCTATGGTGTTAGTGAAATGTGTTCTACGGTGTCAGTGAAATGTGTTCTGTGGTGTCAGTGAAATGTGTTCTATGGTGTCAGTGAAATGTGTTACAAGGTGTCAGTGAAATGTGTTACAAGGTGTTAGTGAAATATGTTCTAAAGTGTCAGTGAAATGTGTCATAGTGCCAGTTTAGTGAGTGAAATGAGAGTAAAGTGAAAATACTGAAAATTAATATCAGTACCAATGTGCATGTCGTATTTATGTAGCTTCATATAGCCTACAGTATGTAGGTTATTAGAGTTGAACAAAATTAACTGCCGCTCTCGCTCGCTGTGTTCGTTGCATTTGTCTCGTCTCGTCTCGTCTCGTCTCGTCTCGTCTCGTCTCGTCTCGTCTCGTCTCGTCTCGTCTCGTCCCGTCCCGTCTCGTCTCGTCTCGTCTCGTCTCGTCTCGTCTCGTCTCGTCTCGTCTCGTCTCGTCTCGTCCCGTCCCGTCCCGTCCCGTCTCGTCTCGTCTCGTCTCGTCTCGTCTCGTCTCGTCTCTTATCGTCCCGTCTCGTCTCTTATCGTCCCGTCTCGTCTCTTATCGTCCCGTCTCGTCCCGTCTCGTCCCGTCTCGTCCCGTCTCGTCCCGTCTCGTCTCGTCTCGTCTCGTCTCGTCTCTTCTCGTCTCGTCATTCTCGTGCGCTTCGAGTCTCGCTTATCATTCTCGAAATAGCATTTGGTCGGCGTGAAAAGATTTCGTAACTTTAAATAACATACATCATTGAAATAAGTAACATTATAAATGTTTAGATGAGACAAAAATACAAAACAGAACAGTATCTTGGTTATCAAAATATTCTATTTCTATTATATGATATTACCTACGGTTATATAAATAGAATTTTTGTAAGGCTCATTTTAGAAATTTCAAAATTCTTACTATTCCTTATAGTTATATTTATGAAAAATTAACTATAACAAAGCAATACGAAATTAAATTATTTAATAATAAAGATTTACGTAGCTTGTTATGGAAAATTATTTTCTATTGGAAGATACAGGAGTAAAAAAGTGTAGGAAATATCAAACATATGTTGGCGTTAGGTTTAACAAATTTCCCAATAACTGCACGGATTTACAACTAAAGAAATGTAAAACAGGGATTTAAAATGTTGTAGTTGAAAAGTGCTTTTATTCCATATTGAATTTTTAGATCGTGCAGGCCTTATTTTAAAACCGTGTTACTCATTTATTTACAATCTCTACAGCAAATGTATACATGTGCCAAATAAAATGATTATTCATAGTATGAATATATTCAATAACATAATCACAATTCTGGTTGCACATTACTCTATGGGACTTAGGCTTCATTTATTTCATTCGTTTCAGAAATATGACTTCATGAAGAGCCAACATTCTTGCGGTTGACGATGGACACAATGGCGTGAAGCTCTCAAAATCGTAAGTCACATTTTTCATGATTCATTGTAAAATTAATTGGCTTAAGAAATATTAATGTTTATAATATTCTTTATATTTATATATGGTTTTACGTTTCTCTATGTAGACTTGATAATTTTAGGGTGTACGTTCATATTTCGTGTCGTATGAGTGTTTAATTTTGACGTTAATATGAATGATTCACTTCGACATAAATATGACCAATTATTGTAGAAAGAAAAAATAGGTATAGAATAGAGTAGGATGATTACGTTCTGCGTTCCTTGGGATCACAGTGGTCGGGGGGGGGGGGGGACAGCTGTGCAAATGTCATAGCTATAACTGCCTCCATTCAACATTTACAGATGAACCGACCAATAACAAAATTTCCCCATTTTAAACTTCAAGCCTTAGAAACTGCTAGGACATTCACAAAGAAAATGTTTTACAGATATTTGATCTTTATTAATTTAAAGAGTAATTATATCCTACATCATCCAGCAACAGTTGAGAATCGTGCACCAATTAGTGACTCATTCATTTTCAACTTTAAAATACCGAAAATTTAAGATTTTTTATTTTGTTTGAAAAACTTATAAATTCTCTATAAGGACTAAAGTCATCATATATTGTCGGACCATCGGATGTGTGCCCCTTCAGCGCTGTCGTCGTTCTTGGAAAAGTTAACGCCTGTACTCACTCCATTCCACCCGCTTTCCTCCCACCACGTTAAACAGCACGCCACGAACCTTGCCGAATAGGGATGTTGCCAAACTTCCGTCAAACGGTGTCATAAATAACTGGTCCTCCATGCTACAATATCATTTCTTTCAATAAAAATACATCTTGTATTTCTACATTTTAAAACCTAAATCCCACGTCTCGAATCACTTTCCGTAGCGTTTCTCTCTAATCTTGGAAATTATTGCTTCTCTCGCAACCTTCAATAATTTCTTCAATGTTGGAACTTCTTTCTGCACGGTATAAAATTCTTGTATCTTTCTTCTTAAAATACATCGGTTCATATCATCTACAAGAATTAAAAGTTCCCCTGGTCTGTTCTTCTCTGGTGATTCTAGCTTTTCATCTCCTGCAGAGACTCCCTCTCTCCTGATTTTCTTTATTAGGAGCTTTGAACTGTCTATATAAATTACATAAAATGTTTTATTATTAGTATTAGTTAAGTAATTTTGATAAGTAATCAATTGAAATAAAATAAGCCTCATCTGTGATCGCAGCCGCTCTTTTCGTTGCCTGATTTGTAGGAAACAGATATTGACCAGTTTGTTTCTCTTCATCGCAAAATGCTATTACGTAATATTTCTTTCGCCACTCCGTGCTACAGTGTTCATGTTGAGTTGGCAACACTGGACTGCAAGTGCAAATAAACTGTCCCACAAGAAGGCCAAAATTGTGAGTAGTGGGGGACAGAAAGGGAGAGAGATAGAAAGAGAGAGATAGGAATGCAGGGAGAGAAATGAATTACCGAGGCTGAGAAGGAATTAGAATTCAGTTCGCATTTCTTACGGGGGCACAGATCCGATGGTACGACAATAATTACCGAAATTTCACTAAGAAATTAGTCTTTCCTATTGCTAAGCAACAGTTAAAAACATTGTTAGTTTCTCTAATACATTTCAGGCCAGGGCAGCATTTTCTAAGAATTATAAGTTGTCCCTAAACTTTCTGGCAACACTATAGAATGGTACACTAGAAATAAAGCCAGTACTAAATACTAGCTTTGATTAGCAATGGTGGTGCCAACACAATATATTTAATTTTCATACTCTGAGAGAGGAACATAGGTTCAGGGTGTTTGAGAATAAGGTGCTTAGGAAAATATTTGGGGCTAAGCGGGATGAAGTTACAGGAGAATGGAGAAAGTTACACAACACAGAACTGCACGCATTGTATTCTTCACCTGACATAATTAGGAACATTAAATCCAGACGTTTGAGATGGGCAGGGCATGTAGCACGTATGGGCGAATCCAGAAATGCATATAGAGTGTTAGTTGGGAGACCGGAGGGAAAAAGACCTTTAGGGAGGCCGAGACGTAGATGGGAGGATAATATTAAAATGGATTTGAGGAAGGCGGGGTATGATGATAGAGACTGGATTAATCTTGCACAGGATAGGGATCGCTGGCGGGCTTATGTGAGGGCGGCAATGAACCTTCGGGTTCCTTAAAAGCCATTTGTAAGTAAGTAAGTAAGTAAATAATAGGGTGAATGGGAGGAACGGGTAAGGGACACGAGTGGTTTTGAATTAAAAACACCTCAAGGCCTGTGTTCATTTAAATGCAGTGATAAGTAAAAGAAAGTGCAGAGAAAGAAACGAAATCGAAGAAAATAAATACATTTTGCTTCAAAATAGAAAAGTATTTCACTGTGGGCAAATGGAGATTTAACAATAAAATTATTGAAGTAGACTAGAATGGCAAGAGAATTGAAAAGAGGGGGGGGAATTAGAATCATATTAACGAACAATGAGGGCAGTGGAATTAAATGCGGACTACAAAGGCGTGATGGAATGCATTACGAACTCCACAGTGGCGGTAATCATATGCGGAAAAACGGCCGAGGCGAGTGCAAGACGGGGAAGGAAAATTAAAAGACCAGGATGTAGGTCTGGGGACAATAGACGGAATGTAGGCATTCATTTAAAGGGGACCTGGCTTCCATCCATCCAGCAGACGCTGCACTTGTTTCAAGTGCTGGGATCGTCCTGTGTTCGACATATAGCAGACTTTTGCTCTTCTTTTCAAAGTCTTTCTACTTCAAATTATACATTTTAAAATTATTATTAGATTTTCCGTTTTCTCTCTTCCCATTTTACTTCTCCTATCCTCATTAAGTAAGTTCGTCATATTCTCATTTTCTTCTTTTCTTCATGTTTCTTTGTATTTATTCTTCCTTAAGGGGAGAGGATGGTATTTTTTTAACTTTTTTCCTATTTGGTATTGTATTGTATTGTGTTTATTAACATTCCATGGTATTCATACATGCTTACAGCTAGAATATGGAACAAGTCAAAAAACTTAATACTACTATAAAGTCTTAATTTATACTCACAGTCTAGATGAAATATATATATAGACGAGATTTACAATATAGTCTACTAGTACAACACAAAGTTTTAGTATCAATTTCATGAAGTGTTATTGAATGTCATGAATTCACCTACAGAATAGAAGGCGTGAGAAATTAGGTACTTCTTTAATTTGGCCCTAAATAATTTTATGTTTTGAGTTTCATTTTTTATATCGATAGGGAGGCTATTAAAAATTTTTACTGCCATATAACGCACTCCTTTTTGATAGCACGATAGACTTGCCGATGGAGTATGAAGGTTATTTTTTTGACGTGTATTTATGCTATGAACTGTTGAATTAGTTACAAAGTTTTCACGATTACATAAGAGGAAGATTGTTAATGAAAACATATACTGACAAGCCATGGGCATTATTTGTAGTTTTTTGAAAATAGCCCTACACGATTCCCTAGATTTGGCACATACTACTATTCTAATTACTCTTTTTTGTAATAGAAATATATTGTTACTATCTGTGGAATTTCCCCAGAATATTCTTCCAAAACTCATTACCGAGTGGAAGTATGCAAAGTATATTGTTTTTAAGGTATTGATATTTACTATCTTTTGCATAGATCTAATAGCAAAACAAGCTGAATTTAGTTTGGGGGTAATTTCTTTAATATAATTTTTCCAATTTAACACATTATCGATTTTTAAGCGAAGAAATTTGGTTGTTGCTTCTAATAGTGATCTATTATTAATTATTGCACTAGAAATGTGCGACGTTGAATTTGGACAGGATTTAAATTGAATTATGTTAGTTTTGTTACAATTTAATACTAATTTATTGATTGAGGACCAGTCATATATTTCGAAGAGAATTTCCTCTGTTGAAGATTGGAATGTGTTGAAGTTATTGGCTGTAATTACTATACTTGTGTCATCTGCAAATAATATGGGATGACCTACAGCTTTTATTAGGGGGGGGGTGTAAAATATTAATTTTTTGTATGTAGAGAGCTCATAGCTGTGGTAACTCAACGAAATAAAAATATTTTGAAAAACAAATTATTGGGGGGTCCAAATGTGAAAAAAAATACCTAATGCAGGATTGTACTAAAACCCATATATCTAAACCGTTTTTAAAGATAGATTCAAACAGTTTTTTGCAATGTATTTGCAAAAGCATGTTCTACAAACTGGGACGTATTTTTAAAATGAAACCAATTAACAAAATTCTGTTACAGAGAAAAGTTTCCTAATAGTCTAAAGAATGTGTGTTCTAAAATTCATGCATGTATCTTTAATAGTTCAGAAGTTATATCCATTTTTGTCTGGCAATGTAGCAAAAACAATGAAGTTACTGGAAACCGATAAAAGTGGGCGTATGATTTAAAAATCCATAGCGCAGGAAGTTTAAAAATGACGTCTCAACATCTGTTATGCAATGCATTCCACACATATCAAAGGGTATTTTAAAGAAAAACAATTTTCTTTTTTGGAAATTTAATTTACGGGAAACAACAATAAAAATGGGCGAGTGATTTAAAAATCCATAACGCAGGATGTTTAAAAATGGCGACTCAACATCCGATAAGCGCACAAATACCCACAAAATGTTATGCTATGCATTCCACACATATCAGGGAGTATTTTAAAGATTTTTTTTTTGAAAATTTACTCATTTTTCAAAAAAAAAAAATACCATCCTCTCACCTTAATTTATTATTTAAGTTTCTCTTCCTGTTCACTCCGTTTCTTGTCTCAATTCGGTAACGCAGTATCTTCCAATTATTTACACCTCTTTGTTTAAATTTCTTTCTACAGGGTGTAACACAATAACTGTTCCTAATTTTCTGATGTGATAAAGAACATGAAAATACTATAAAAATTGTTTCTTAATAAAGTAGTGTCCGGAAATGCTTCGTATAAAAGACAGAGCCTGATTTTTCTACACGTATATTCAATTCAATTCAATTTATTTGGCCATTAGACGTACAGTTTTAGGCTTCGTCAGAATACATTGAAAAACATATAATACATTTTAAAAAACATTAATAAAAGAAACAGTAAAATTTAAATAATACAATGAAAACATGAAATAATTTGAAACTTTTAAATTAAAGAAACTAACTAAATTGCAATTAAACTTATTTATTAAAATACAATTTCATACAAATTTGTGTTGAAAAACTCAGCAACAGAATAAAAAGAATTATTTAATAACCAATTGTAAAATCTAGTTTTGAAGCTATTGATTGGTAATTTATAATATTCACTGGGGAGTTTATTATATAATTTCATCCCCATAATTAAAAAGTTTGTGTTGCTCTTTTGTAATCTACAATATGGAATATTAATTTGTTCACTATTTCTAATTTCATGATTATGTACAATATATTGGCCACTAATGAGTAATTGTCGATATTTTGTCGAGTGTAAAGTACTAAATCGTATATATACAAATTTATGATTGTTAAAATCCGTGATTATGGACGAGGCATGATTTTAAGAATTCTTTTTAATACACACAACAGTCACATTTGAAGTGACATGAATCCTAAAGCTATGGGGAATCCCCGCAATCAATGGAAATTTCCTGTAAATATTTGGGTGGATTTGTTGACAACTATCTAGTGAGGCCATATCTTATGCCTGCGCGATTGAATGAACATGTTTATGGCATTTTCCTTGCTGAAACTTCATGTCCCGATTAATATTAGGAGAAAGAAGACCAATCTACACTACGCACATTTCGATTTAAATTGTCAAAATTATTTTAATGCAAATTTTCCGAATCGGTGAATAGGTAGACGAGGTCCAGTTGCTTGGCCGACATGTTCCCCACATATGACTCCAGTTGATTTTTGTGTTTGGGGTCATATTAAATTGTAACACCCATCGACACAGCAGAAGAATTAGTTGCTAGAATTATTCTTGCTTTTGACTATCTTCGTAACCGACGACGGATATGTCGAAATAATTCGTCGTTCAATCATACAGTGTTGTGTGTCAACAATGACGGTCGCAATTTTGAATAGTCTCTATTGTCAATACCATTTTCTTAATAACTAGTATTAGTTAAAAAGAGTTACTGTTTAACCATAGAAAGTAAATAAAGCAACTTTCCAAGTTGAGATTCTTTATTTTTTTCTTTCATATCACTATCAATAAATAAATAAATAAATAAATAAATAAATAAATAAATAAATAAATAAATAAATAAATAAATAAATAAATAAATAAATAAATAAATAAATAAATCACTTTAAGACAAGAATTTCTGGACATTACTTTATTAAGAAAAAAATGTTTAATTGCATGTCCTCTACCACATCAGAAAATTAGGAACAGTTATTCTGTTACACCCTGTATATGTCTTTTATTTGTATTTTATTTCATTCTTATTTTGTTCTCTCTGCATTGCATGTTTTTTTTCTGAACATTTTATTTTTCCCTCTTTCCGTTCTAATCTTCTATCAATTTTCTTTTTCCTCTCTCTGTTTTGTTTGACTATCTCTCTCCTCTTCCTTTCTCTCTTCTTAGTTTCTCTCCCTTTTGTTTCATTATACTTCTATTATTTTATTCTATCATTGTTTTATTTTCCTTCTACTGTTTTTTTCTCCCACCATTGTTTTTGTCCCTATTCCTATCTGCTTCTTCCCATTTTTTGTTTGTTTTTCCCCTCTCTTTTGTTTTTCTCAGTTGATGTCTCACTCGTTTATTTATTGTTTTTATTACCTCTTTTGTTTTATATTTTAAAATTGTTCCGAACGCTTTCATCTTTCGTTTATTTATTTCATTTCATTAATTTGCTTGATAACCTTTTTCTTTGCATCTCTACTTGTTTTTTTATTTATTTCTGCTGTTTCCTTGTTTATTTCGTCATATGTTCATTTTACTGCCAGTTGTTTTTCTCTGACTGAAGCAGGTTCAATGTTAGTGTGCGGAATTGAGGTTAATCGGGCGCGTATGAAACTACAGTCGCATAACATTGCGTTATTTCGGTCGTAAAAGTGTCTGAGGAATATTTCCGCATCTCAAAGCAAGGGAACTGCCAACATGCTGATGTCTGTGTGAAGGAGCATGTCGATCTGAAAATGCGGCCGCTCTTATATTCAAAGCAATCCCCGTTTATTGCGAATGTGCTGATATATGTGCTGACTCAGATCCGAACATCCGATGTAGAATGCTGTCAGCATTCTGCGGGAGACCTGGATTCGAATCCCTGACGTTGAATAGAACTACTTCTGTGGTTTCTTTAGTTGTGCCCTGACTAGAAGGAAGACAAACCACTGTTCTATAGGCTCTGGCGATATACTTGACCTCATTCGAAACAAATAATGTTTATGAAGCAATTTATTTATTTATTTATTTATTTATTCATTTATTCATTTTTAATATTTAAATTTAAATCTACAGAATGCAGAATATAATTACAACAATAGAAATAAAATAATACAATCAATATAAAAAAGGAGATACAGTAATATTAACAAAATTTGAGGACGGAATGAGCAGCGCTCGTGTTCGGTCGCAGTTCAGATATATTATAATATATATAATATATATACTGTATATATATTATATATAATAATATATAGTATATAATAATATATATATTAAATATATTATAATATATCTGCGAACACGAGCGCTGCTCATTCGGCCCTCAAATTTTGTTAATATTACTGTATCTGCCCTCTTATATTGATTGTATTATTTTATTTCTATTTCTATTGTTGTAATTATATTCTGCATTTTGTAGATTTGAACTTAAATATTAAATAAATAAATAAATAAATAAATAAATAAATAAATAAATAAATAAATAAATAAATAAATAAATAAATAAATAAATAAAAACAGACATTTTAATCAAAGTAATTCTCTTGGTATTACGGATGATAACGGGGGAAAATTCGAATTTGATTATTCCGCATCATTTTAGTGATTCTCGTCATACTTGATATAATGAGAAAGTGAGGAAGTGAAATGGATGTAGAAAAGGAAGATGTTGGCATAAAGGAATACGTATCGAATAAACTTAATTCTTGAATGGGCTGCCCCAACTTGAAGTTGTTTTGTGGAAATTACTTCAGGCATAAAGCAATCTTTTGAAAAATTAATTACGATATAAAATATATGATCAATGAAAAAGTTCGCTCTATTTCCATCGCTAATTTGCCATAAAGCCAAGAAACCAATCTCTTCGGAGGGAAAGAATGGAATGATCTCAAACCCAATGTCATCATGGTGAGGCGATTTCAATATCGAAAAAAAAATGAATAAAATAAGAAGTATAAATCTCGTTAGAGCGAAAGTTGAAATCGTGATGTATCTCGCTCCACCCTCTTCATCCTCCACCCTGGAGCACTTCCTCAAGTTTCCTTAAAGTGGTGCAGGAAGAGGAGCAGAAAGTTTAGTCTTTTTCAAAACTTCCTCTACGCGAGATGGAGTTCCGATATTACATTCTCTCCTTCTCTCTTTGCTATACACCATTCGCGCTACTGATATGGCGTCCCAAGATCTTAATACTTCCACAAAAATAAGCACTGCCACCTGAAATGTTACTTGTTGTTTAAGTATGTTCTATAACATATGAAAAAGTTTATGCTCGACCATGGCGAAATGTAGTAATTATACACCTGGTAGCAGCCCTTTAATGCACCTCATTAAAGTACACCTATTCATTAAATTTCAGGCGTTCCACCAATCAGAAGACACCATTGCAGCAATATGAAAGTGCAAGTATCGATTATTCTCGGATATGCAATCGAAAGACAACTAGCGAAACGTCACGGAGGCTGGAAATCCAATACTGTCGCAGAAGGTTATGTTCTGTTACTATTGTAACGTTTAAACTAAACAACAATGTAACTTTATTCTTCCAACAATAACTCTTCACTTTCAACACAGTAACACAGTATTCGTTAGTGCACTCCACTGACGACAATGACAATTTACTTGGACTATTACGAACAACAATGAACTGTTAATCTTAACTAATATTTACAAAGCACTATTTACAGTTCTCAGTTCACAGTTCTTCTAGCTCAGTCACTCGAGTTCACAGTATCTCGAACCACAGACATTCAGAGACAGTCCACTGTACTCGAACTCAGGTCCCTCCAACTGCGGTCCACTGCACTCGAACTCAGGTCCCTCCAACTGCGGTCCACTGCACTCGAACTCAGGCCTTCGGATGCTGACACAGTTGCGGACGCACACTCGAGTCGAACTCCGGTACACAAGACTGGCTTGCTCTGTTCACTAGCTTACTCACTGAATGGCTGAATAAACTGAAAACTCTCAAGTTCGCTCGCGTTTCTTCTTTTATAGCAAAATCATAGTTGCGAGAAATTTCTACGGGTGTGCAGAGATAGCTCTCTCGAATTATCTGGATATCTCCACTTCGACGGACTTCTGGAAGAGTCGGGAGGGTCCGTCCCCCCTTCACTCTGCACGCAGCAGTTGCGCGCGCACCCTCCCCTCGTCGCGTTGACGTAATACACCCCCTTTGCCCTTCAGCATGCAGATGCTCCCCGTACCAGCGTTTCGTCTGCCGCGCGCCCTGTCGGACGCGTGTTCAAACCCCGTTGCAGCTGTCACACTATAATTAGCGTTAATTGTAAATAATATTCAAATAAATTCAATTTGTCATCTCGTTTTTCAATGTCTAAATCAATTTCAAGGTTATAACAAGATTAATGTTTATTTTACTCTCTAGATTATATCAAGGTCAATGACATTTGTTTCTAGGAAAAAATCAATACTTTCGTGTCTGCTCACATCTCACAATTTACGAGATATTGCACAAGGTCAGTTCCGCTCCCCAGTCAGATAAGAATAACATGAATACTTATGAATAATTTCAAGTTAGAAATATAGTCGAGCATAAAAAGTCGTATGAAACTTGCCTATAATGGTAATTAAGAAGCTCGTATGAAAATTATGAAACTCGCTTGCGCTCGTTTCATAAACATGCTCGCGCCTTAATTACTATCATTATAGGCTCGTTGCATAATGTTCTATTAATGTAGATAAGATTTTGGGAAACAAAATTATATGATATTTATTGTTAATTAAGATATACAGGCTGATTCACGAGGATTTACCGTCAATTACGGAGTTTATTTTCGAAGAAATTCTGAGCAAAAAATGTCATGCAAGCATTTATCCTAATCTCAATATTTTCAGAATTACACTAATTTGAAGTTGTTTGTAAAATACCATTATTCTTGAGTTTTAAGGGTAAAAAAAATATTACAGATAAAGTCTGAAATATCTAGGAGTATCATTTCTTTAATTAGTTAATATTCTCAAGCTAGAAATATGTTGTGAATTCCATAGTTGCTTCATACAGATTTTTTTTTTTTCAATTTTAACCAGGTGGTCCGGGTTCGATTCCCGGTCGGAGCAAGTTACCTGGTTGACGTTTTTACCGGCGTTTTCCGTCAATCCAATATGAGCAAACGCTGGGTAACTTTCGGTGCCGGACCCCGGACTCATTTCACCGGCATTATCACCTTCATCTCATTCAGACGCTAAATAACCTAAGATGTTGATAAAGCGTCGTAAAATAACCTACTGATATAAAAAAGTCTGCGTCTCGGCCTCCCCAAAGGTCTTTTTCCCTCCGGCCTCCCAACTGACACTCTATATGCATTTCTGCATTTGCCCGTACGTGCTACATGCCCTGCCCATCTCAAACGTCTGGATTTTATGTTCCTAATTATGCCAGGTGAAGAATGCAATGCGTGCAGTTCTACGTTGTGTAACTTTCTCCATTCTCCTCTTAGCCCCAAATATTTTCCTAAGAACTTTATTCTCAAAGACCCTTAATGTCTGTTCCTCTCTTAAAGTGACAGTCCAAGTTTCACAACCATACTGAACAACCGGTAATATAACTGTTTTATAAATTCTAACTTCCAGATTTTTTTACAGCAGACTAGATGACAAAAGTTTCCTAACTGAATAATAACAGGCATTTCCCATATTTATTCTGCATTTAATTTCCTACCGAGTGTCATTTAATTTTGTTACTGTTGCTCCAAGGTATTTGAATTTTTTCACCTCTTCGAAGGATAAATCTCCAATTTTTATATTTCCGTTTCGTACAATATTCTGGTCATTAGACATAATCATATACTTCGTCTTTTCGGGATTTACTTCCAAACATATCTCTTTACTTACTTGAAGTAAACTTTCCGTGTTTTCTACTAACATATTTACGTCATTCGCATGCTGTAGACAAGAAGCTGATGTAACCCGTTCAATCCCAAACCCTCTGTGTCATCCTGAACTTTCCTAATGGCATATTCTAGAGCGAAGTTAAAAAGTAAAGTTGATAGTGCATCTCCTTGCTTTAGCCCACAGTGAATTGGAAAAACATCAGACAGAACTGACCTATACGGACTCTGCTGTATGTTTCACTGAGACACATTTTAATTAAGCGAACTAGTTTCTTGGGAATACCAAATTCAATAAGAATATTATATAAAACTTCTCTCTTAATCGAGTCATATGCCTGTTTGAAATCTATGAATAACTGATGTACTGTACCCTTATACTCCCATTTTTTTCTCCAGTATCTGTCGAATACAAAAAATCTGATCAATAGTCGATCTATTACACCTAAAACCGCACTGATGATCCCTAATAATTTAATCTACATATGGAGTTAATCTTCTCAATTTCGAAATGTACTATCGTGCAAAAATAGTGTACAATATACGTTTGTGAAGTGCTCTGCTCATTTTTCAAACTTTTTACTACATGTTTCAATTTTTAGCGCATATTTCAACAGTTTTAACTGCATATTTTATGTTTTCAGTGCATAAAATCCCGTGGTCTAGTTATTGCCACTACAATTTTTAGGGAGAAGAGGGGATACACTATTTATTTATTTATTTACTTATTTATTTATTTACTTGTTTACTTATTTATTTATTTATTTATTCATTTATTCATGTATTTATTTATTTATTTATTTATTTATGCCTATAACAGGTCAAAGCCTCAATTACAATAGACAGTACAGATAGGCTATTCGTTTAGGAAAAAAAAAACATAGATAACATTAAAAAAGAGATGAAACAGATACAAGTGTAAATACAAATTAAAATGGAAAATGAGAAAAGGAAAGAAAAAAAGAACAAACAAATAGATACTACCTAAGTAAGAGATACAGATATAGATATAAATGAAAAATAGTTAAATATAAATATCATAGCCAAAAATGTAAAATGTAGCTCTAATTTGCAAATTACAGAGTAACAAATAGCAATATTACATAAAATCAACTACCTTCAGTATATTAATAAGGAAATGTTTGTATTCCATGTGAGAATTGCAGAACTGTAGATCCCATATTTTGCATATTTCATTGAAATTTGAACACATTTTTAACACTGGTGAATTTTTATGTGATGAAGTGTTTGGGTTTTTATAATATAACAAATGACGTTTTGTAGCCCACCTTCAGAAGTGCCTAATATATGGCCACGTGGCACTGGAAGGCTTTGAAACGCTGTATAGCCTGACTCGCTAGATAAGCCAGTTATTCCAGCTTCGAGTCCAGGAATGGAATTACACAGATCTCGACTAGGAACACCCTCCGGTGAAACATGAATATGGAACATCCGAGCAAGTAGCTGAAGCTTCTGAGACGAGCAGCCACTCGCTCTACAAAGTAATTAGTCGCTACGGACCGCCTTCATCTCTGTCAGCCACGAAAACGTATGGTGTACAAAGGAGGTACAGTTCGGGAAATGAATCCGTGATCCAGACAAAAATTTGAAATTCTGAACGCCTCCGTATTTTCCTATGGAATTACTTTTTCTTTCCATGGTCGCAGTTTAAATTCAGTTCATTTTGAGCGAATTCTCTGTTCTCTGACTTCATCTGTTTCTGTGAGCCATGCCTGTGGCTGACCACTATCATGCAGATCTTGCATCCAGGAGGTTTAGGTTCGATTCCCAGCTTCATTATAATGGAAAGATGACATGGTATAGGAGTTTTCTTGGGGTACACCAGTTTCGAATTTTCATTCCAATAGCAATCGTAACAAATATAAATTTCATTTTTTTTTTCATTTCATTTATTTATTTTATTCCATAGATCTTACGTGAGCAATGAAGCTTTAAGATGTGGAACAAGTCAAAATTTTACAATATTACAACTACAATTTTTACAAATTTTTACAATAATTTACAGTTTTACAATTCAGTAATTTTCTACAATGATGAGGTGAGGTCCGAGGATTCGCCAAAAGATTACCCGGCATTTGCCTTTTGGTTGGGGAAAACCTCGGTAAAACCCAACCAGGTAATCAAATCAAAAGGGTGAAATGAAGTGATGCCGAGGACTCGCCATAGACCATCCGGCTTCAGTCCCACGGCTTGGGAAAACCTCGGAAGAAACCATTCAATAAGACCAAAGGGTGATCCAACCCAAGCCCGAAAGCAGCTCCGGATCAGCAGCCCAGCGAGTCTGCCGACTGAGCTACATCGATGGCTCTACTAAAAATATACAATACATAGCCAATCAGATTATTAAATTTACAAACGCAAACGATCATTCATCAGTTGAGCTATATGTATAATACAAAACAAGTAAGTTAATTAAATGATACTCAAGAGGGAATTAAACGCAGAATAAATATGGGAAGTGCCTTCTATTTTTTGTTTGAGTAGCTTTTGTTGTCAGCTTTAAAAAAAAAGCATTTATAAAACAGTTATATTACCGGTTGTTCTGTATGGTTGTGAAACTTGGACTCTCACTTTGAGAGAGGAACAGAGATTAAGGGTGTTTGAGCATAAGGTTCTTAGGAAAATATTTGGGGCTAAGAGGGATGAAGTTACAGGAGAATGGAGAAAGTTACACAACGTAGAGCTGCACGCATTGTATTCTTCACCTGACAAAATTAGGAACATTAAATCCAGACGTTTGAGATGGGCAGGGCATGTAGTACGTATGGGCAACTCCAGAAATGCATATAGAGTGTTAGTTGGGAGGCCGGCGGGAAAAAGACCTTTGGGGAGGCCGAGACGTAGATGGGAGGATAATATTAAAATGGATTTGAGGGAGGTGGGATATGATGGTAGAGACTGGATTAATCTTGCTCAGGATAGGGATCAATGGCGGGCTTATAGGCTAATTCACAAGGGGATAGTTTACAGGAGTCAAGTGCTTGGAGCAAGTCGACTTTCCTTCAACTTTCCCCGTGTGATATGGTCGAGACAGTCGAGTCGTGACTTGGCGGTCAAGCAGAATTTGAGTTGACGATCCGTCAACTTTTGTGTCCACTTTCCCGTCACGTGACCAACTTGACTCCACCACTTCCCGCGTGTGAATGCGAACTTGTACCAACTTGGTAAGTAGAAAGTTTGTAGTTTTAGGCCTATTGTCGAAGTAAATTAATAATTATTAATAATGAGCGCTCCTAAGTGGAATTCCAACGATATCATAAAGTTTTTGGAAGTGTATGAGAAGTATGAACTTCTATAGAATATACATGACAAAGAATACCTCAATAAAAACAAGCGGGAATTATTATTCCAGAAACTAGTCAGTGAACTCATGAAACAAGGTTTCGAAAACATAGACGTAGAAGTGGTTAAAAAAAAGTTAAAAACCCTTAAAACAGGACTCATTCTGAGATGCTTCCTGTATTCTGTGTATGTATGTATTTATTTATTCACACTGCAATGGGTATATACCCGGTGGCAGTGGTAACTAATTACACTCAATAATGACAATAATAAACTTATTAATTAAAATACAATTAATGATAATACTAATAATTAATACTAATAATTAATACTAATAATAATAATAATAATAATAATAATAATAATAATAATAATAATAATAATAATAATAATAACAACAACAACAACAACAACAACAACAACAACAGGGAATATACTAAATTAAATGAAACGATCACTTAAAATAACATTTGAAATATTCTAGTTTGTATCTTAAAACTAAGATCGAACTAAAACTCACGAGTATATGTTCATATCTGCACAAGTACCTTTCAACATTACATTTCGCTGTCAATTCACTCACTGCACTGGAACTACGACACATTTCACTGATTCTATCCTGATTTCACTAACACTTCAAAAACATTTCACTGTTCAAATTCTTTGCACTGCCACTATAAACTATAAAGCTTCACTGACAGGAACACGTTTCACTTACACAGCACACTTCACTGACACGACATACTTCTTCACTGATACAACACACTTCACTGACACAACATAATTCTTCACTGATACAACACTTCAATAACAACATATCATTTACACCCTTTAAGTACTGTGTATAATTACCGTCTATTAGTAAAGTCCTTAAGCCTATTTTTAAATACATTTTTGGTTGTTGGTAAAGTCTTTAGTAAGTCTGCAGGTAAAGCATTCCAGTCCCTGTTAGTACGATTGAGAAAAGAAAACTTTCCAGTGTCCGTCCTCTGTCTTCTTTCTCTCAATTTATATGAGTGGTCGTTCCTTGAAGAGTAATTTGGCGGCTGCAACCTATTTTTTATTTCTTTCCAGGCAGGCTCACTTCTGTATGTTTTGAACAGTGCGCATAATCGAATTCGCGTACTCCTGTCCGTGAGTGTGTCCCATTTTAATGGTGAATTTTTCCGACAACACTTAAGAGCCCGTTTTTGAATCTTTTCCAGTGTCTTAATATGTTCTAATCTGTAAGGATCCCAACATGCAGCACCATATTCCATTACTGGACGTACTAGTGATTTATATGCAATCTCTTTGGATTTATCAGAAAGCAGGACCTTCTGCAGTTAATTCTTTCAACAAGGTATTACAGTTTCACCAAACTAAAAATGCCAGTTCACTATTGATTTTTATTAACTATAACAGGATACAAGAATTCAAACTCCACTACGAATACAAAATTCAGCGCGCGCTTTTTTTCAAGCATGGTTTCAAGTTTAATGTCTCCGTGTGATCACAAATATAGCATCAAGTTTAGAGGCTTCAAGCACTTGACTCCTGTAAACTATCCCCGTGTGACTCGGGTTTATGTGAGGGCGACAATGAACCTCCGGGTTCCTTAAAAGCCAGTAAGTAAGTAAGTAAATACAGCAATGTACAGGAAACTCCTCGTACCCGTTTGGATGTCTGCTATTACACGATGTAATCACGACACCCGCTTTGGTCACCGTTGATGTAATTATTGTAAATTCTTCTCTCGTACAGTAATTTGAATTAATACGAAATAATTCAAAATCTTAAGTATTCAGTGCAATGTAATTTAATACAGATATTCGGTTCATATGTGACAGTCACGTGTGTGCATTGTGTAGATGTGTTTACGAAACATGTTTGTTATGTAAGTATGCTTACTTGTAATGTAATGTACATACATGTGTACATATTCATATTCCTGTAGTTATTGGAGTTTGTTTTAGATAATTCATAACAGCCTTATATTCACATGTAATTAAATAACCTGGATTACTACCGTCTATCACAAAGGGTTCGGGAGTTCATGTATTAATTTTATGTTTGTTATTCCTGCAGGATATTAAACTTGAGGTGATATAGTCACTCTAATTAATTTTGTTAGGAATAAAAAGCTCTCCGCCGTATTGAACTCGCAGCTCTGGACCACAACAGCTCTGCTGGCCAAGGATTTAATTACAACACACACTTGACGTCGACTCCCACAATGCAATTATTCCCAAAACACTCAGTCCGATTCCATAATGTTTCTCTTTAAATTTAATTACACATTCTACATTGCAACACTCTTTTGTTTTATATGTTCGTTGCAGTCGGTTGTCATAGCGACTTTTCTGTTCCCTCCGAACGATCTCTCCGCCAGCGAACTCAGTGTATTACGATAACAGAATAAGCCTGGCCTCATGGAATAGTTTTCAAGCATCGACTTATTGTGGCACGAGTTTTTGGGTATTTGTACCGTAACCTAGATGTATAGTGAGGTTCATGTAAGATTAGTTTCTGAAAAGGTAATGTGGTAATCTTTTAAATGTTGCCAACTGTTGCCAGATATCACCAAGTCAGGGAAAATCACAATGTTATATGCTGAAACAATAAAAATAAAAATAATGTTCTCTGTTTATTTATTTATTTATTTTTTTATCTGTTTGTTTGTCTCTCTATTTGTCTGTCTGTTTATTTGTTTATTAGTTTATTTATTTAATAATTTATTTATTTATTATTGATTAATTAATTGATCGAATATTAAAATTTATTTTGTCTGGTAACGACACTTACTAGCAAGTAATTAATAATTAATAATATTAATATTAATAAACAATACAGTAATAATTAATAAAGAAACGGTACATATTTCAAAAGTTGTCTAAAATGCTGGACCTAGTACTGAGTTAATTAGCAGATATTTTGAAGTGGTATTCGATTTTTGAAATTCGTACTGATCATTTAGTGTGAT
Source organism: Periplaneta americana (assembly GCF_040183065.1). Classification (NCBI taxonomy): domain Eukaryota; kingdom Metazoa; phylum Arthropoda; class Insecta; order Blattodea; family Blattidae; genus Periplaneta; species Periplaneta americana. The sequence continues at coordinate 12,267,539 of NC_091130.1, forward strand.
AAAAGGAAAGAAATGTTTAGGTTAGGTTTCCTGAATCATAAACTTTTAAATCAAACCAATCAATTTCTTATTGCCAAACAAAATACATTTTAATATTATATCAATTAATTAATCAGTCATTCAATAAGGTATAATAATAATCCGTGGCGCTACAGCCCGTGAAGGGCCTATACTGACCAACCGGCTGCTGGCCTCACGCCCACATGCCGAAGCAGAGGTGGACGATCATCCAACCAGAATGGAGGTATCGTGTGGTTAGCACGATGATCCCCCCAGCCGTTATAGCTGGTATTCGCAACCGGATTTCGCTACCTATCGTAGCTCCCCAAATGCATCACGATGCTGGGTGGGCATCGGTCCCATACACTGGCCGAAATTTCATGAGAAAATTTATTTCCCCATGCAATAAGATATAAATAAATAAATAAATAAATAAATAAATAATTAAATAAACAAATAAATAAATAAATAAATAAATAAGTAAATAAATAAATAATATAAAATAAACAATCAGTTAAGTAGTAATAAGCAAATAAATAATAAAAATAAATAAATAAGTAAATAATTGAATATATAAATGAATAAAGAATAAATTATATAAGCAAATTATAAGTAAATAAATAATAAAATAAGTAAATAAATAAATAAAAATAAACAATCAGTCAAGGAAAAATAAATAAGTGAATAATAAATCAATAAATAAGTGAATAAATTAATAATTATACAAATGAATAAATAAATGAATGAATAAAGGAATAAATAAACGAGCAAATTAATAAGTAAATACATAATGAAATAAATAAATAAACAAATAAATGAATAAATAAATAAACAATAAATAAAAATAAACAAAAAATCGGTCATGCAATAACTAAATAAATAAATAATAAAATATAAATAAATGAGTAAATGAATAAGTGAATAAATGAATGAATATATAAAAGAATAAATAAATGAATGAATGAGTAAACGAATAAATAAAAATAAACAAACTAATAAGTGAATAAATAACAAAGTAAATATGTAAATAAATACGTAATTAAATAAGTAATATTATTTTTATTGTTTCAGTACATAGCATTATGATTTTACCTGATGTGGTGATATCGTTGCAGGTCATTATGTCCGAAGCAAAATGTCCAAAGTATAAAATTTCCAATTAAGAAACAAGTATCCATGGAATTACAGCCTGTTTTATTCATGATCACGATTCCACGGCCGTTTAAATCGGCCATGTAATCAACAAAGCGGCTAGAAACAGTTGAATTATAAACCTTGTTACAATGAGTACTAAATGTAACTTCTGAATAATAAGGGCTAAAATGTAGATATGAATGTTCAGTTTGTTACTTATTTTGTGTTACATGTAATATTAAAGTGATGAAAAATCGAGGTAATGCATTAATTTCTTACTGAATGAAGTTTGTACATTGAATATTACATTTTCATTGTCAGTGTGTAAAATGAATAGCAGTGCGTAAAATGATTACTTACTTTTTACGCACTAGTGTTTTAAAGACTCACTTTAGACACTGATAATTAGGGCTAGGATTTTGATGACCTATAAATCATGAAAAAATGTCGTAAAAACAATGAATTTATGACCTAAAAATCTTAAAAAAATGCCCTTAAAATGCCCTAAATATTGATCTTACATAATTGCCTTAGTAGAAAAAGAGGTTTTGTACTGCTTAATATTTAGACTAGTAATTAAATTAAATTTTACATAATTTTTTCTAAATAGTATACTTTAATTAATTACTTTATCTGATGTAGTTTCCATGTATGATCGTCCACCTCTGCGTCGGCATGTGGACGTGAGGTCAGGAGTCGGCTGATCCATTACATGGAGTGTACTACGTTAAAATGGCAATATTTGTGTAGAAAAACGATTAAAATACTGTACAAAATAATGAATATTAATGGATAAAATATGTAAAGAAAATATTAAAGGAAATAGACATTATTTTACATTAATAATGGGGATTTATGGCCAAAATCAAATGAAAATGCCTAAAAAATGACCGAATAAAACAAAAGATGCTCTTATGAGTTGAAACAGGCAAAAATGCAAAAAAAAATGTTTTAACAAATATGTCTTAAAACACTCAGTTTATCACATAACACTTAAGTACTAAAGCAGCTATGTTTCTGGCTTACTAGAAAAAAGATGCAATTTCATCAATATCCTAGCCCTACTGATAATAGTGGGTAAAATGCAACTTTACGCACTATAGTAGAAAAAATATATTTTTTTCTCGAAAACGAAGCAAAAATGAGAAAATTGTATTGAACTTTTTCTTGTAGCTTACCTAATTGTGGGATTTCCTTAAATTTCCTCTCAATTTTTAGAGGGGTGGGAGAGGAGAGTCATTATAATTCCATTAGTATATCGTTAAATTTTTCTGTTCAGCTGATTGCCATTATAAGTTCGCAGCTTATATCGTTTGCGTTCTGAATGTAAACAATGTTTGAATTATTACTAAAAAAAATAAAAGAGAAGAATTTACAATATTTATATTAGCAGTCACATTTACACGATAGAGGTAATACATTAATTTCTTTCTGTATGAAATTTGTGCATTGAATATTACACTTATGCGAGATCGTGCGTATTTGCTTGGTTTCCGCACAAAACCAATCCGCGGAAAGTCTAAAATTCCACATTCACTATTCCCAACCTAACACACATACCAATTTCCCTCTTCTTACCGCTTAAGTGACGTATTGATTTTACTGCTTTAGGCTTTTAACATATTATTTTTAGAGACGTTCAATATAGTAATAATTATAAATTGGAAACTTACCACTGCAATTTCACCTAAATTGCACTGTTAATTATTGTTTTTAAATATTTGCAAAAATTAAGTAAACTCTACAACTCCACTAAAGTTACTGCATTCGTGATGCAAGTAACATTAAGGAAGTCGTGAAAAAATCAACAAGATTCTAGACAGAAAAAAAAGACAGACGTATATCACGGCCTGCTGGAGTATAGTAAACACAGAAAACATTTTAAAGCAACAATGTTGAAGATAGACATTTTTGTTTTGCAAATTTGCCGTCATTGAACAGGAACCAAGATGGAGATTTCATTGCAACTAATTAGAAATTCCTCTTTCAGGTATGTAATAAACGATCTTCGCACAAAATAATGTACGATACACGAGCGGTATGTTTTCTTTCAATTCTCGGAAATTAAAAAAGCTCAACTACGTTTCGCTTTTTCAAACTTTTCCTCGAACATGAAAACTTCAACATACCGCTCTTGTAACGCATATTACTATTTTTCTCGAAAAGGAAGGAAAAATGAGAAAATTGTATTGAATTTTTTTTTTGTTCCTAATTGTGGAATTTCCTTAAATTCCCTCTCAATTTTTAGAGGTGGGAGAGGAGAGTCGTTATAATTGCATTAGTATATCGTTAAATTTTTCCGTTCAGCTGATTGCCATTATAAGTTCGCAGCTTATATCGTTTGCGTTCTGAATGTACACAATGTTTGAATTATTACTAAAAAAAAATAAAACTTAGAAATGTTGTACTTAGTATGCTTTCGAATTGAGCTAGGAATACCGTGCTTTAAAACTTTCTGTTAGTTTAAAACTGGACGATTTTAATACAATAACACTATTAATTTTATCGCAGTGAGTTTTACCAGAGGTAGGCCCTAACTCTACTGCAGTATCTCACTCCACAGTATTTAGCTCACAGATTCTAATGTTCCAGACTGCAAAGGAGGAAATCCACATTTCCTGTAGGCTACCTGTGAGGGGGATACGGAAGGAGGGTTTCATCCCCTGCTCTAGTCTAAGTAGGGAAGTGTAATGGTGATGGTGGTAGGATTTGCAACAGGACTCCTAAAACTGGACCCGGGAGGAAGAAGGAAAACCTAGCATCAGTTTATACTTACATTTCTTTGAGCTCCTTTTATGAATTGCGGATAGGAAAATAAAGATTTAGCTCAACCTCCCACCACCATACCACCCAACCCTCTAACCACCTTCATCCTAAAAAAAATGTAATTTTAGTTGAACGCACTGGTTCTAAAGCCTTAGCACACTGAATGCGCGTTATTGTACGAGAAGGGATTACAGAGTTTTATAGCTTTCTCGCCGTCTATCCTCGATTCCCACAATGTCCTCTAAACCGAAACAATTGAAGTTTGGGAAGAGGGAATGTTAGCGTCTGTAGATGGCAGCGTGTGATACAACGCCAGGACCCATAAATGTTATTTCTTTTATTTTCTTTCCTCACAACATCTTTCAGAATTATTTAGCAATCGTACGACAATATAATACAAAACTTCTTCTTTCAGTAATTTCTTTATTGTTTAACTATGGACGATATCCGGCAATGAAGAGGCTGGCTAACCTGTTACCTTTATTATTATTATTATTATTATTATTATTATTATTATTATTATTATTATTATTATTATTAATATTATTATTATTCCGCAAACGATTAGGGAAAACACGGGAATTTTACTGGAAGCAAGTAAAGAGATAGGTTTGGAAGTAAAACCCGAAAACACAAAGTATATGATTATGACTAGTGACCAGAATATTATACGAAATGGAAATATACAAATTGGAAATTTATCTTTTGAAGAGGTGGAGAAGTTCAAATATCTGGGAGCAACAGTAACAAATATAAATTATACTCGGGAGGAAATTAAACGCAGAATAAATATGGGAAATGCCTGTTATTATTCGGTTGAGAAGCTTTTATCATCCAGTCTGCTGTCAAAAAATCTGAAAGTTAGAATTTATAAAACAGTTATATTACCGGTTGTTGTTTATGATTGTGAAACTTGGACTCTCACTTTGAGAGAGGAACAGACATTAAGGGTGTTTGAGAATAAGATTCTTAGGAAAATATTTGGGGCTAAGAGGGATGAAGTTACAGGAGAATGCAGAAAGTTACACAACACAGAACTGCACGCATTGTATTCTTCACCTGACATAATCAGGAACATTAAATCCAGACGTTTGAGATGGGCACGGCATGTAGCACGTATAGGCGAATTCAGAAATGCTTAAAGGGTGTTAGTTGGGAGGCCGGAGAGAAAAAGACCTTTAGGGAGGTCGAGACGTAGATGGGAGGATAATATTAAAATGGATTTGAGGGAGGTGGGATATGATGATAGAGAATGAATTAATCTTGCTCAGGATAGGGACCAATGGCGGGCTTATGTGGGGGCGGCAATGAACCTCCGGGTTCCTTAAAAGTCAGTAAGTATTATTATTATTATTATTATTATTATTATTATTATTATTATTATTATTATTATTTGAACTCATATTATTACTACTACAGAGCTTAAGGGTATTTGAGAATAAGGTTCTTAGGAAAATATTTGGGGCTAAGAGGGATGAAGTTACAGGAGAATGGAGAAAGTTACGCAACGCAGAACTGCACGCATTGTATTCTTCACCTGACATAATTAGGAACATTAAATCCAGACGTTTGAGATGGGCAGGGCATGTAGCACATATGGGCGACTTCAGAAATGCTTATAGAGTGTTAGTTGGGGGGGGGCCGGATTGGAGAGGCCGAGACGTAGATGTGAAGATATTAAAATGGATTTGAGGGAGGTGGGATATGATGATAGAGACTGGATTAATCTTGCACAGGATAGGGACCGATGACCGGCTTATGTGAGGGCGGCAATGAACCTCCGGGTTCCTTAAAAGTCATTTGTATTATTATTATTATTACTACCTCTGAAACTACTATGACTACCACAGCTACTAGTCTACCAACATTGCTCCTAGGAATAAAACTAACTTATTACTCTGTATGTATGTATGTATGTATGTATGTATGTATGTATGTATGTATGTATGTATGTATGTATGTATGTATGTATGCATATGCACTCCACTTTACGTGATTCGGTTTTCGTAACATATATTGCGGATAGATGGCAGGATTGTGACTCATTTTTCTAGTTGCACACCACTTCGACGGTCCACGCTGTATATGATGTGTATTTGTGGAGAGTTTATGTCGTGTACTAGGGTGAGTATATGTGTAAGTGTTCGTGCAAGTGTAGTGTATGGAATGAGGGATGATGATGAGGAAGGGAGAAGGGGAAACCCGATGCTGGCGCGTAACCTACTCCTGTCGAATAGCATCAAGGTGGCCGCCAGGCCCCATCCAACGGACGAATCACTCTCAACAGTGACATATATGCCTTCTCTTAATATGCACTGCGGAGAGATTTGGGTTTTAACCCAGGCATATTGGTGCACAATCTAGTGATTAGAAGTTATGCACCGCCATACTTCCTAGTCCCGAGGTAGAAATTTTACAGGATTTTGAAATATTGTATTATGATACAAGGTAGGGAAGTGCTTTTTACAAAATCGAGGAAAAGTTAAAAAAAAAAAAAAAAAATGAAAGAGCAGAGCGAGTTTTTTATTTTCCGAGATTTTGTAATGCACTTCACGAACTTATTTTGTACAACATTTTTTGCACGATCGTATTGTAAAAATTGCAAATACAATGTATTTTGCATTGAACATTCAGAGCAATATTATTCCAAAGCATTCGCAAAACTGCACTGAAATGGTAACTAAGTAACAAGTGCACTGGAATGAGTCTTTTTCAGTACAGTTTTATGTATGAAGAATGGTTTCTCTAGCAACAAGTTAATGTGTGGGAATTGTAACTTTGAAGGACTAACAGCAATAGCTGGAAATACACAAAAAAGACGATCGTGCAAAACATATTAATGATAATAAACTATGAAAATGATACCACTTGCAAACGATAAGAGAACTGGATTGTATCACGCATAATAATAAAGCATGTGGGTGATTCCATACGACATTTTAATAATATGCCAGTGATGTCATGAATTTTTTTAGGCTTTTAATATAATAATGTTATCACAAAAAATAATTAAACTCCCAAGTATGACCGCCATATCATTAATATTCAGTCATACGGATGACTGAAAAATGGGTGGCAGTTGCATGCTATCTATAATTTGAAATATTCTAGACACACTATATGAAGTGTCATCGAAACTAAAGAGACGCCATTGTAAACCTGAACAACCAAGTTTTAATACCTTAAACATTAATTCGAATAATATTAAGGGATGCTCATAAAAACACCTCATTGAAAAAAGGAATAGCTTTATATTCAAATGCACCAATTTAAATTCATGCGAATTTCATTCATATTGAAGAAAATCTTATTTCTAAGCCATCTCTAAAATTTTATGCCGTTATCTAAAAAACCTTTGAATAATTAATTTAATAAAATTATTAATTTTTGTTCCGACGGTTGAAAATCGCTTGCTATGTGTGGCGGTCGCAGCGTTCGTGACACTTCATAACGATGAGTAATCTCAAACCTCAGTCTCCCTGACCTTGTTCGCGTAACATTCTGTACGACGGGAGAGCCTACCTGCTGAGCTCCTTTGTTCCGGTGAGTTATTTTTATTAAAAACTGATATGATTTTTAAGTCAACATTCTGAAAATTTCACAGTGGAATCAATATACCCTAAACAATTAAATACATGTTTTTCCGTCTGTAAAAATGAGGGAATTTATAAACAATGCTCTCCCCTTTCGAATTGAATTGAAATCACTTTTCCACCTTCTTTTACATAGTAAGAAAACTTCAATGAATGAAACCGTGTTCTTTGTTAAACCAATATTTTAAATTCTGATTGTTGCGAAACTATACTTATTTACTTACTTACTGGCTTTTAAGGAACCCGGAGGTTCATTGCCGCCCTCACATAAGCCCGCCATTGGTCCCTATCCTGAGCAAGAATAATCCAGTCTCTATCATCATATCCCACCTCCCTCAAATCTATTTTAATATTATCCTCCCATCTACGTCGCGGCCTCCCAAAAGCTCTTTTTCCCTCCGGCCTCCCAACTAACACTCTATATGCATTTCTGAATTCGCTCATACGTGCTACATGACCTGCCCATCTCAAACGTCTGGATTTAATGTTCCTAATTACGTCATGTGAAGAATACAATGCATGTAGTTCCGTGTTGTGTAACTTTCTCCATTCTCCTGTAACTTCTTCCCTCTTAGCACCAATATTTTCCTAAGCACCTTATTCTCAAACATCCTTAACCTATGTTCCTCTCTCAAAGTGAGAGACCAATTTTCACAACCATAAAGAACAACCGGTAATATAACTGTTTTATAAATTCTAACTTTCAGATTTTTTGACAGCAGACTGGATGATGAAAGCTTCTCAACCGAATAACAGCCATTTCCCACATTTATCCTGTGTTTAATTTCCTCCCGAGTGCCATTTATATTTGTTACTCTTGCTCCCAGGTATTTGAATTTTTCCACCTCTTCAAAGGATAAATTTCCAATTTTTATATTTCCATTTCGTAGAATATTCTCGTGACGAGGCATAATCATATACTTTGTCTTTTCGGGATTTACTTCCAATCCTATTTCTTTACTTGCTTCCATTAAAATTCCCGTGTTTTCCCTAATCGTTTGTGGATTTTCTCCTAATATATTCACGTCATCCGCATAGACAAGAAGCTGATGTAAACCGTTCAATTCTAAACCCTCTCTGTTATCCTGGACTTTCCTAATGGCATATTCTAGAGCAAAGTTAAAAATTAAAGGTGATAGTGCATCTCCTTGCTTTAGCCCACAGTGAATTGGAAACGCATCTGACAGAAACTAACCTATACGAGCTCTGCTGTATGTTTCACTGAGACACATTTTAATTAATCGAACTAGTTTCTTGGGAATACCAAATTAAATAAGAATATCATATAAAACTTCTCTCTTAACCAAGTCATATGCCTTTTTGAAATCTATGAATAACTGATGCACTGTACCCTTATACTCCCAATTTTTCTCCATTATCTGTCGAATACAAAACATCTGATCAATAGTTGATCTATTACGCCTAAAACCACACTGATGTTGCGAAACTATGGAGAATATAAATATAATATTGCGTGAAATTCATATTTAGAACATACAAAATAACCTACTACAATATTTTTAACTTTTGAGACATCATGGTTCAAAAGCATACATTTTTGAATTGAGTCACCCATATGTATCACCTTCCCTGTACTCATTTTTCTCACAGGCTGCGGCAGCCAAATTGGAATTATTTACATCTGCGGGTAATTGTAATGCTATGATTCGGCCCATAAGCAGTAGCTGCCCGCACATCCCCTGTAGCTGCAGCGATGGAGGGCATACTTGTGAAAATGATTTGCATGTGATTTGTGAGAGTGCTGTCAGAACATGACGACGATACGGCATCCCCTCCTCTGCTAGTAATGAATATTGATGTCAACTTGTCAACAGATTTGTTGTTGCCATGATACGAACGCTATTGTCACTATTGTTTGCGGGGGCTTACACAGTTTAGACGGGAGAAAGCACGTGAGCCACTGTACACCATTTGCATGAAACACTGCTGCTCTCTATCGGTGCAGATAACAGCAAGATTTGCACCTTGAGGGCCGCGAAGCTTCTTAATTAGAAATATTTAATTTTACGGCATATTACGAGTATCAACTCTCCAATGTTATTTTCTATAATATACACCAAAATTGAAACTTTTTAGTCGCGAAGTTTCATAATTAGAAATACTTAATTTTATGACATATTACGAGTATTAACTTGCCAATGTTATTTTTTATAATATACACCAAAATTTAAACTTTTTGGTTGCGAAGTTTCATAATTAGAAATACTTAATTTTATGACATATTACGAGTATTAATTTGTCATTGTTATTTTTTATAATATACGCCAAAATTTAAACTTTTTATTCGCGAAGTTTCATAATTAGAAATACTTAATTTTATGACATACTACGAGTATTAACTTGCCAATGTTATTTTTTAATATACACACCAAAATTTGAAATTTTTAGTCGCGAAGCTTCATAATTAGAAATACTTAATTTTATGACATATTACGAGTATTAACTTGCGAATGTTATTTTTTATAATATACACCAAAATTTAAACTTTTTGGTCGTGAAGTTTCATAATTAGAAATACTTAATTTTATGACATATTACGAGTATTAATTTGCCAATGTTACTTTTTATAATATACACCAAAATTTAAAGTTTTTGGTCGCAAAGTTTCATAATTAGAAATACTTAATTTTGTGATGTATTACGAGTGATAACTTGCCAATGTTACTTTTTATAATATACACCAAAATTTAAACTTTATATAGACACTTTAAAGCAATTTCAAACTGAGTCATATGTAAAAAAAAAATGCAGTATGAATGAGGTTAAAAGTACGCTACAGGTACTTAAAAGTTATGCTGAGACGATAGCGTATTTTAGAAGACTTGGTAAAGTTGTTAGTGAGTGTAGTGTACATAGAATGGCAGTAGTGAAATTTGCTTTTATAATTTTTATTTTAAGTAACGGAAATTTATTTTTGAACTTACTTCATTACAATTGACGTCGAGAAATGGAAAGAGAGAAATTTTTAACCACACTACAATTTTTTGTAAATCAGTCGGAAAGTGAGACAGACAATTTTTTTAACCACACCTAATTTCTTGTAAATCAGTCAGAAATGGAAAGAGGCAAATTTTTAACCACACCTGATTTCTTGAAAATCAGTCAGAAATGGAAAGAGGCAAATTTTTAACCACACCTGATTTCTTTGTAAATCAGTCACATAATCAAAGAGACAAATTTTTAATCCCACCTGATTTCTTGTAAATCAGTCAGAATAAGAGACAATTTTAAACCACACCTGATTTCTTGAAAATCAGTCAGAAATGGAAAGAGGCAAATTTTTAACCACACCTGATTTTTTTGTAAGTCAGTCACATTATCAAAGAGACAAATTTTTAATCCCACCTGATTTCTTGTAAATCAGCTAGATATGGAAAGGGATAAATTTTAATCACACTTAATTCCTTGTAATTCAGTCAGAAATGGAAAGAGACAAATTTTTAACCACACCTGATTTCCTGTAAATCAGAAATGGAAAGAGACAAATTGTTTAACCACACCTGATTTTTTGTAAATCATTCAGAAATGGAAAGAGACAAATTTTAACCACCAGTCATTTCTTGTAAATCAGCCAGAAATGGAAAGAGAAATTTTTAAACACACTGATTTTTTGTAAATCAGAAAAAGAAAGAGACAAATTTTTTAACCACACCTGATTTCTTGCAAATCAGTCAGAAATGGAAAGAGACAAATTTTTACCCACACCTGATTTCTTGTCAGAGTGCATTACGTTTAAAAATTACTTTGCAGAACGAAAACTTATATTTGGTCGGATCAAATTTCAGCACATTTAAAGGACAAAACAAAAATTATTTCAATCATTTATTATCATAATACACGGCTCTCTTAAAATGTCTGAGCACATTGGGTATTAATTCAATAGCTATCCGAAAATACGCTATTAAATGTTTCATATAAAATAATTTCTCTCGGAAAGGAAGCAAAAACGAGCAAAATTGTGTTAAAAACCTTTTTGTTTGCAATACCTAAGAGAATAACCGCTTTAAATTAATGACATTACTTACGTAGAACGTAATGGAGATCATTTTGAGCAATTAATTTGATATTTAGTAAAAATTATCTCCATTTCTTTAAATAAATGACTAACTGTATGAAACATCGCTTGCCAGATTTTAATATTACCGTGAAACGACAAGAATATTACCCGCAAGAACTTCTTCTCTTAAACTATATTCTGTATAAAAGGAAGCTAATGTATTGAATGCGGATGACGTGAATATGTTAGCAGAAAATCCACAGACGATTAGGGAAAACACGGAAATTCTACTTGAAGCAAGTAAAGCGACAGGGTTGGAAGTAAATCCCGAAAAGACTAAGTATTTGATTATGTCTCGTGACCAGAATATTGTACGAAATGGAAATATAAAAATTTGAGATTTATCCTTCGAAGAGGTGGAAAAATTCAAATATCTTCGAGCAACAGTAACAAATATAAATGATACTCGGGAGGAAATTAAACGCAGAATAAATATGGGAAATGCGTGTTATTATTCGGTTGAGAAGCTTTTGTCATCTAGTCTGCTGTCAAAAAATCTGAAAGTTAGAATTTATAAAACAGTTATATTATCGGTTGTTCTGTATGGTTGTGAAACTTGGACTCTCACCTTGACAAAGGAACAGAGATTAAGGGTGTTTGAGAATAAGGTTCTTAGGAAAATATTTGGGGCTAAGAGGGATGAAGTTACAGGAGAATGGAGAAAGTTACACAACGCAGAGCTGCACGCATTGTATTTTTCACCGAACATAATTAGAACATTAAATCCAGACGTTTGAGATGGGCAGGGCATGTAGCAGGTATGGGCGAATTCAGAAATGCATATAGAGTGTTAGTTGGGAGGCCGACGGGAAAAAGACCTTTGGGGAGGCCGAGACGTAGATGGGAGGATAATATTAAAATGGATTTGAGGGAAGTGGGATATGATGGTTGAAACTGCATTAATCTTGCTCAGGATAGGGATCAATGGCGGGCTTATGTGAGGGCGGTAATGAACCTCCGGGTTCCTTAAAAGCCAGTAAGTAAGTAAGTAAGTAAGTAAGTAAGTAAGTAAGTAATGCATTGAATATATGTTAAAAGAATAGAATGTAATTGTATTGAAATAATTTATGAATGAATGAATCGAGTGAGGTAAAGAAAATAGGGCCCAAATACAATAGAATGTAATAGACTGAAGCGATTTTGAATGAAAGGAGTTCAATGAAACGGACTGGGACTGCATTAAATCGAATTTAGTTGATATTCGGGAATGCGATGTTAAAAGAAGAGAATAACAATGAATTACATTTCTCCAGGAATTTTGTTTCGACAATACGAACTTGCATACAGTAAATTTGTTTTAAACACGAGATTTTGAATGTAAATCTTTGTGTGTGTGTTTTTTTTTTTTTGCAGTTATTGATATACACCGAAAGCAAGCCTCTTTCCAATAGTACACTAAGCGATCGGTATTTAAGGTTATACGTTCTAAAACCAACCTTTCCAGGGGTCTAGAGTACACCATGTGGAAACATTGACGGAATTCGTTAATTCAGAAATATTCGTCAATAGAACTGACCCTATCGAGTGTATTTGTTCCTCCTAGCGTTGGAATGTGTAACGCACAAAACCAAGTGGATTTTCGAGGTGCAAGCTCGTCCTCTTTCATCGAAAACTGAAGCCCATTGATGTAGCCTATCGCAAAATCCCTTTCAAACCCGTGGGCTTTATTTCGCTGTATCGCTACTGTTGAAGTGTTTGGCCAGAGCGAATATTTCATCCCAATCCACCGTGTAAACATTCGGATTTGGAAAAGCCCATACTGAAACATGAAGTAATAACGAAGTCTCTAACCCAGACAAGTGTGTTAGTCAACTATTCTCTCTTTGGTCGGATTTAAACTCAAAGCGATGGTCATTTATTTACGGGAAATGATAATACAATGTTGTAACCCGTGTAAAGAAGTAACCATAGAAACCCTGTCGTGGAAATGAGAGTCGGTTGTTTTCTGTCACTGTGTTAGTGGGCTTACTGTGAGGTTTTAGTAAAATAGAGGCAGGTAGACAATGTTTGGAGAATGCAATTCGACAGAATTACATGGAAATATGTGCGGTGGTTCAAATTTATTACACTTTCTTAGTTATGCATTGAAAAATAGAATAGTAATATACGTTACAATAGCGGTATGTTGAAGTTTTCATGTTCGAGGAAAAGATTGAAAAAGCGAAACGTAGTTGAGCTTTTTTAATTTCCGAGAACATGAAAACAAACATACCGCTCGTGTATCGTACATTATTTTGTGCGAAGATCGTTTATTACATACCTGAAAGATGAATTTATAATTAGTTGCAATGAAATCTCCATGTTGGTTTCTGTTTAATGACGGCAACTTCGGAACACCAAGATATCTTTCTTCGACATTGTTGCTATAAAATGTTTTCTGTGTTTACTATATTCCAGCAGGCCGTGATATACGTCTGTCTTTTTTTTTCCCCCAGTTTATAAATGCGAACTGAAAACAAACGGTAAGGTTATGTAATGATTTATTTTTCATATTAATATTTTAACAATATGATTTATATAACATATTGCAGTAATAACATCGGCATCTGGAATCTTGTTGATTTTTTCACGGCTTCCTTAATGTTACTTGTATCAGGAATGCAATAAGTTTCGTGGAGTAGTAGACTTTACTTAATTTTTGCAAATATTTAAAAACAATAATTAACATTGCAATTTAGGTGAAATTGCAATGGTAAGTTTTCAATTTATAATTATTACTATGTTAAACGTCTCTAAAAATAATATGTTAAAAGCCTAAAGCAGTAAAATGAATGTCGCGCTTAAGCGGTAAGAAGAGGGAAATTGTTATGTGTGTTACGTTGGGAATACTGAATGTGGTATTTCACACTTACCACGTATTGGCTTTGTGCGGAAAGCAAGCAAATACGCATGATCTCGCACAAAAAAAAAATATTTCTTGTAGGCGCCGTTGGCTACATTATGATACGGTACCGCAGAAATTTTCTATATCAATAAGAAGAAAGCATGATAATATTTAAGATATGCCGCTCCAGGAATCGAACAAAATCAACATGCTGTCGGTAACAATAAAATTAATGAGTATTATTTTCGCCGATTGTACATTCAAAAGACTTGAAATTGAAGGTTTTTTTTTTTAAACAACCATATTCCAAAAACATACATTTTCAGGAGAAACAAAAAACTATCTGGCATGGGTGTTGTTGACGCTTACTTCTTACTTAATAACTTACAAATGGCTTTTAAGGAACCTGCAGGTTCATTGCCGCCCTCACATAAGCCCGCCATCGGTCCCTATCCTGAGCAAGATCAATCTAGTGTCTATCATCATATCCTACTGTACTTCCCTCAGATATTTTAATATTATCCTCCGATCTACGTCTCGGCCTCCCCAAAGGTCTTTTTTCCCCCGGTCTCCCAACTAACACTGTATATGCCTTTCTGGATTCTCCCATACGTGCTACATGCACTGCCCATCTCAAATAACGTTGTTGACACTTCAAGTATGAAATTCATAATGCCATTTCTTAAGTTGTTTTAGAAACTTGGGAAAACTGAAGTAGGTACTTTTATAAATTAAATTGCCTCATAGAAATACATGTGTAAATGCTGGTAACTGTGTACAAAGGTTGTTTTAAGTAAATATTCTCTGTTGTGGTTGAAGTGTGCCTCTCCTTCAATATTCTTTTTCTTTATTACATCCTCTTTCTTCTCCTTTCGTTGCTTACGTTTCTTCCATGGAGTTACTTCTGCACCTAAAGGTGACTTCATAACTAATACAATTCACGTGCCAAAGTATTTTTCTCTGAGGTGGGTTACTGCCAATCTAATACAGTAAGAAGCAGTACTGCCAATCTACTACAGTTTAAAATTGTATGGATAAATGTTTCAAGATGATGTGAATGGGATATTTGTAAATGCTGCCATCGTCCTGGCTGGACAATGACTGTTTTAACAAAAAAAGTCTTTGGACTATAGGTGTTTTATGAAAACCACGGAAACTTTCCACTCCTCTAACACAGGACTATGGTGTTTTTTCCCCTAACAACTAATTCAGTAGATGGCCGCTACCATATGCTTACCAGAGTCCTGCATTGGAGTTAAATCGCTCGCTTGAACTCGGTCGAGTGTCGCACCCTCGAGTGAGAAACGATCGGTCGTGATAAGGTCGTAATAAATAGAAGCACAGTACAAGGTCATCTCACCGACGTGTCTTATCTTGTATGGAAGGCGACAGATAAAATACACATATGTTTTGCTCACACGGTAAAAATAAGGCTTTATTTTCTGCGTTTATGACAAACGTTTAATGGAACGTACCAAAACAGGAACATGAAGTTATAAATAAAATAGTATGAAAGACTTCGATATACAATTATTATTGCTAATTAATAATTATTCAATATTTGATTTACCACATATATAATATTATAGGTCTATACATAGTGTTCCGCCTATATACTGCGACAATGTAGAAACGTTTTACAAAATATTATTGACATAGCAGTAGATTAATAACAATATTAGTACAGAGATAACGTCACAGAAAATATAATAAAACAAATAATCATGCTGCACAACTGTTACAGACCCAAAGATTGATACACAAATTATTATAGATTATTATTATTATTATTATTATTATTATTATTATTATTACTTGAAAACTTGATACGGTTCTTGCATTATCGTGATTGTGTTCTCCGTTTATAATAATTACATTTACATCGAATAACATCTATCAGATGTGACAAAAACAAAATCACTCCTTTGTGGAGAAAAAAAAATATTTACCTACAACATTTATATTACATTTTAAAGCAAATTTTGAAGTTGTACTATGGAGAGGTTAGTTAAACACTGCAAAGTTTTGAAATGATAAACATCTATGATGTTACTACACAGTTCATTACTGTAACAAGGACGAATGTCGAACGCTCGCCTTATAACGTTCGAGGATTTATCGCTCGTGACAATTTTACCCATCATGCATGTGCGCTACCTATCGGATTATGCTATGAACTACTTGGCGCTCGAGCGAAAATGTCCGATGCAGACCTCTGATGCTTACCATATGCTTAATATCTCAAATTTACTTTTTTTTGGACTATGGTTCTTTTCTAAAAAAACCTTCAATTAGTTCTGGGTTATAAATTGTCTCTTCTTTTTCTCCGTAGAGACAGTTTAGAAAAAAATGCCTGGATTTGCATTCCTCCGCCTAATGAAACGGCAAGACCTCCCAAGATGGAAGCATGCTTGTCTTAAGCGGAGCTCTGAACGCATTTAAGGTTTCGGTACAAGAAACCCATTCCGCAGGGGTTGGATTGTAGGCTGGTGCTTAAAAGATTCCCCAGGGAAGTGTTACTCATCCTTATTTAACAAGAACTGTGGTACATCACGGCATTGCTTAATCCCACGATACAACATTCCCTATCTTCTCATTTGTTTCGTTCTCATAATTCTTTATGTCTTATCTGGCTGTTCTATTATCTATGTTCCCTTTTGAGTTACTTTTATTTATAATAGCTTATATTTTGATTCTCAGTTCGTTATTTTTGTTAGAACCTTTCTGTTTACTATGTTATTTTTGCTTCTTCCATTTTCTGTTTTAATTCATTCACCTTTAGCTTTATCCCGCTTTTCCTTCTTTCTTAACCTTTTCTGCACACATATTTTTTGGTATGTTCTTTATTTCGCTTTTGCAATCTTCATCTCTTAATTTTATTTTCTTTCTTTCTTTCTTCTTTTCTTGCTTGCTTTCTTTCTTCCTTTCTTCCGATCTTCCGTCTTTTCTTCCTTTCTTTCTTCCTTGTTTCTTTCTCTCTTCCGTTCTTTCTTTCTTTCTTCATTCATTTTTTTCGTTCTTCCTTTATTTGTTGTTTCTTTCTTTCTTCCTTTCTTTTTTCTTTCTTCCTTTTTCTTTCTTTCTTTCTTCCTTTCTTCCTTTTTCTTTCTTTCTTCATTCGTTTCTTTCATTTTTCCTTTCTTTTTTCTTCTTTCTTTCTTTCTTCATGTCTTCCTTCCTTTCTTTCTTTTTCTTTCTTTCATTCTTCCTTTCTTTCCTTCTTCCTTTCTTTCTTCCGTCCTTTCATTCTTACTCCCTTTTTTCTTTCTTTCCTTCTTCCTTTCTTTCTTCCGTTCTTCCTTTCTTTAGTCGTTTCATTCTTTTCTTCTTTATTTTTTCTTTCTTTCTTTATTTCTTTCTTCCGTTCTTTCTTTCTTTCTTTAGTCGTTTCTTTCTTTCTTTCATTCTTCCTTTCTTTCTTCCATTCTTTCTTTCGCTATTCCTTTCTTTCGTTCTTCCTTTCTTTCGTTCTTACTTTCTTTCTTTAGTCGTTTCTTTCTTTTTTCTTTCTTTCTTCCTTTTTCTTTCTTTCTTCCTCTTCCTTTTTCTTTCTTTCTTCATTCGTTTCTTTGTTTCATTCTTCCTTCATTTTTTCTTTATTCGTTTCTTTTTTCTTTCTTTCTTTTTTCTTTCTTTCATTCTTCCTTTCTTTCTTCCATTATTTCTTTCGTTCTTCCTTTCTTTCTTCTTTCTTTCTTTGTTTCTTTCTATCTTTCTTTCTTTCGTTCTTTCTTTCTTTCTGTTTTATTTCTTCCGTTCTTTCTTTCTTCCTTTGTTTCTTCCTTTGTTTCTTTCTTTTTTCCTTTCTTTCTTTCTTTATTCTTTTCTTTTTTTGTCCTTTCTTTCTTTCTTTCCTTCCTTCTTTCTCTCTCCCTATCTTTCTCTTTCTTTGTTCCTTTATTTTTTTGTCATTTCCTTTCAATTTTTTTACTACCTTAACCTTCTAGGTGCTGTATATCTATATTTTATAAAGGGGTCTTGGAAACACTGTGGTATGAAGATATCTCCAAAAATTATCTTTCCTGACTTCTGGGTAGTTGGAAAAAGGTAACAACAGTTCGAAATCGTTCAGTTGTTCACGCTTCCTTCAAATCTTCTTTGGTATTTGGAAATGAAATAGTGATTTATTTCGTTTCGTAACTGATACTGTACCATGACAGAATACTGGAAAACATTGTCCCTCTAAGATTGACTTAAGATGTTCAGTTTAAGAGTTTCTTGGGATGCCAGAGGAAGTGAGCAGCAAATTTCTTGAAGTGGAGGCTTATTTGCAATGCGAAGATGATTTTCTCCGAAATTATATCTTCAAAACTTTCTCCACTATTACTCTTCCCTCGCAGCCTATTTCAATGAAGTCAGGTACTTGATTTGTACCACGCTTAACATGTCGACAAAATTTGAAACACGTTGCTTGAACTTTCTAAAGTTGAAGCTGTTTTAATTCGAGAGGCGAGAAATATGCAATCTTCACCTTACATTGAAAGTGGACTCTTTTTTGTAACATCTTCAATTACTACGAACTTGAAAAAAAAAAAAAAAAAGGAAGGACACTTGCGACATTATTAAGGATTGTTGAAGGTGTTTTGAAATAATTTCGATGTGTTCTAGATGAGTTAGAGGTGTAAATGGTGACAGAAGTTTTGTAACGAATACTTTCCATGTTACACTACAGCGTTGCATTAGTACTGTTGTTGTAAGAACAGAATGACTTTTATAGAATATGAAAGCATTATCATAAACTGAACAGTCCACACTTGTGGAGTAACGGTCAGCGCGTCTGGCTGCGAAACCAGGTGGCCCGGGTTCGAATCCCGGTCGGGGCAAGTTACCTGGTTGAGGTTTTTTTCCGGGGTTTTCCCTCAACCCAATACGAGCAAATGCTGGGTAACTTTCGGTGCTGGACCACGGACTCATTTCACCGGCATTATCACCTTCATATCATTCAAACGCTAAATAACGTAGATGTTGATACAGCGTCGTAAAATAACCCAATAAAAAAAACTGAACACACGCTCTCGCCATGAAACAATACTAACAATACCATCCCATCGCACCTCCTCATACTCATCCTCTTTCAAGACTCTGGAATTCGCTACCTGCTAGCATCAGGGACTGTCGAAATAAAATTGAATTCAAACGAAAACTTACTAGGCACTTGGTCAGTAATTGAGACTCGTTCAGACATGGTTTCTTGTAAATAGTTCTCTTAATCTATCACAAAATATTTCAATATCCGGTAATTTCATCACTAGGCCTATATAATTTTATTTTTCTAGATTTAATTTGTATTTCAGTAAACAAGAAAATTTTCTTTGTTCTTAACTTCTATAATAAATTTTCTAGCCTTTATTAATCAGGTAATATTTTCGTACTTTTATTGTTATTGTAATTGGAATTGTAAATTTAATATTAATTGTACGTAGCTACGCAATAAGAGACCAAGCGCCAAAAACCTGTTTCGAGATATTGACCATCGGAATAAATCACTTTTTATAAGACAGTTAAGGCTGGTTCACAATAAACCGGAAACGAGAGTCGGAACGAAAACGAAAACGGTAGAATTGTTAAAATGTGTAGGCGTACATTTAAATGTGAGCATTCACAATTAACGAAAAGCTTGCCGAAGCCCGGGATCGGGAACGGAGAGTTGGCCAAGTTTCAACTTTGGCGTTCACGTTTCCGATCACAGCCCACTAGATTCATTCTAATGCCATCTAAAAGCTATTTTGTCGTCGTATATTTTGTAGCAAGAAGACCGTGACATAACCTATACATTATTTTGTTCTGTGCTGTGCATCATGGAGAAAGTTTTATTTGATGAGATTCTAATATTGAGTACTGAGGAAAATCCTCACGTTTACGATAAGCGGCGCGCCTCGTGTAAAGATGGGAAAATGAAGGAGAATACGTGGCTTTCAATAGCTGCATCTTTGAACGCCGATCGTAAGTGAATCATATTTTATTACTGTATTAGTTGTATTACACACTACATATTCATGCTTCAATTCAATAACTACTGTTGTGTTCATTTTTGTTCTATTACAAATGTTTCTTTTCTAATTACTTTACGTTATGGTAGACTTAAAATAGGTTGTGATAATAAAGATGCATAAGCATATTTATAGTACCGTACCTAATGAAATGTTTTAGTTGAAATTTCGAAGTTGGTTAACCTGTGTTTATGTTGGCTGCCTTGTCCTCATGAGAGAACGCCATTGGTGAATTATACATAAATAACATCAGAATGCGTAATATCTACTTTGTGCGAGATCGTGCGTATTTGCTTGTTTTCCGCACAGAACCAATACGCGGTAAGTGTGAAATACTACATTCAGTATTCCCAACGTAACACACATAACAATTTCCCTCTTCTTACCGCTTAAGCGCGACATTCATTTTACTGCTTTAGGCTTTTAACATATTATTTTTAGAGACGTTTAACATAGTAATGATTATAAATTGGAAACTTACCACTGCAATTTCACCTAAATTGCAATGTTAATTATTGTTTTTAAATATTTACAAAAATTAAGTAAACTCTACTACTCCACGAAACTTATTGTATTCCTGATACAAGTAACATTAAGGAAGCCGTGAAAAAATCAACAAAATTCCAGATGCGGGTGTTATTACTGCAATATGTTATATAAATAATATTGTTAAAATAATAAAATGAAAAATAAATCATTACATAACCTTACCGTTTGTTTTAAGTTCGCATTTATAGGCTGGGAAAAACAAGACAGACGTATATCACGGCCTGCTGGAGTATAGTAAACACAGAAAACACTTTATAGCAACAATGTCGAAGAAATATATCTTGGTGTTTCGAAGTTGGCGTCATTAAACAGAAACCAAGATGGAGATTTCATTGCAACTAATTAGAAATTCGTCTTTCAGGTATGTAATAAACGATCTTCGCACAAAATAATGTACGATACACGAGCGGTATGTTTGTTTTCATGTTCTCGTAAATTAAAAAAGCTCAACTACGTTTCGCTTTTTCAATCTTTTCCTCGACCATGAAAAGTAAACATACCGCTCTTGTAACGTATATTACTATTTCATATCGTTATTGACATGCATATCGATATGCATAGTCGTCAACGTTCTCGGTTTATTGTGAATCAAAAATTTTCATATCCACGTCCTCTGCTTGTCGTTTTCATTCTGGTTCTCGTTTCCGGTTTATTGTGAACCAGCCTTTAATGCAAGAAGTATTATAACATTTACACTATTACTAAAAATAGCAAAAATAATACCAAAAAAGGCTAACCGATTTTTAGTAAGAGACCAGCAGTTGGATTAATATTTCAAAGCAAAATAAATAAATGAATTTTATGCACTGAACGAATTTTGCTTATAAATAGCAGCAAAATTCAGATATAGCCTGCCATCAACAGATTTGTGCAAATGTTCATTTTTTTCAAATTGTCGGTTGATGTATTATTGCGTAACTCCCTCCAATTGTAATGTAATATTGTATTCTTCATATTGTACTTGTAACTAACACCCATCTCTATGCCGGAGGTCTCTGTATATGTCTGTAGCCACTTCACTAGCAAGAGGTGTTACCGATAGGCAGCCAATTTTGTGTTTACTCCCTCCCTGGAATAAAAATATACGTGGGCCTATGTTAATTATCATGGGCACTTTGAAGTCCACAAACTCTCTAAGTGGCAATCCTTGCCTACGATTACATGGTGAAAGGTGATGATTCAGCTGCAATTCTGGTGAATTAGTGCGCAGATAATTTACGCAGTGCGGTTACACTTGAAGTGGTGCACTAACGACCCTCCGTCCACACTTGTGCGACCCCATTCATCACCAGCTTGCCGTTAATTAATCGATGCAGGCCACAAGCAGACCTAAGACCGACTCCTTAGGCAAGCCAGCCACCCTTGTCATTAAGAACCATCCTGTCAGACGGGAGGTATTTGTTGTTCTTGTGACAGTACAAATTCGATGTAATTTACGGGAAGTACCACTGGTATTTTGAGATGTAATATGGTGGTAAATTTTCAACTGATTGTAACAGTAATGAATTACAAAAACATACAGGTTTATGAAAGCGAAGCCTTCAACAATAAGGAACTCAACAAATACTTCTTTGTCGAACGTTACCTTTGATGTACGAGTAATTAATTACAAAAACATATCCAGTAGGTTTATGAAAATAAAGCCTATAACAATACGGCACTCAACAAATATTCCTTAGCCGAAACTTACCTTTGTTCGTATGAGTAATGAATTACAAAAACATTTGGGTTTATGAAAGTAAAGCCTATAGCAATCAGGAACTCAAATATTTCTTCGTCGAAACTTACCTTTGTTCGTACGAGAAATGAATTACAAAAACATATGGGTTTATGAAAGTAAAGCATACAACAATAAGGAACTCAACAAAAATTTCTTTGTCGAAAGTTACCTTTGTTTATACGAGTAATGAATTACAAAAACATATGGATTTATGAAAGTAAAGCCTATAACAATCAGGAACTCAAATATTTCTTTGCCGAAACTTACCTTTGTTCGTACGAGTAATGAATTACAAAAACATACGGGTTTATGAAAGTAAAGCCTATAACAATCAGGAACTCAAATATTTCTTTGCCGAAACTTACCTTTGTTCGTACGAGTAATGAAATACAAAAACATACGGGTTTATGAAAGTAAAGCCTATAACAATCAGGAACTCAAATATATTCTTTGTCGAAACTTACCTTTGTTTGTACGAGTAATGAATTACAAAAACATATGGGTATATGAAAGTAAAGCCTATAACAATCAGGAACTCAAATATTTCTTTGCCGAAACTTACCTTTGTTCGTACGAGTAATGAATTACAAAAACATACGGGTTTATGAAAGTAAAGCCTATAACAATCAGGAACTCAAATATTTCTTTGTCGAAACTTACCTTTGTTCGTACGAGTAATGAATTACAAAAACATATGGGTTTATGAAAGTAAAGCCTATAACAATCAGGAACTCAAATATTTCTTTGTCGAAACGTACCTTTGTTTGTACGAGTAATGAATTACAAAAACATATGGGTTTATGAAAGTAAAGCCTGTAACAATCAGGAACTCAAATATTTCTTTGTCGAAACTTACCTTTGTTCGTACGAGTAATAAAATTACAAAAACATACGGGTTTATGAAAGTAAAGCCTATAACAATCAGGAACTCAAATATTTCTTTGTCGAAACTTACCTTTGTTCGTACGAATAATAAAATTACAAAAACATACGGGTTTATGAAAGTAAAGCCTATAACAATCAGGAACTCAAATATTTCTTTGCCGAAACTTACCTTTGTTCGTACGAGTAATAAAATTACAAAAACATACGGGTTTATGAAAGTAAAGCCTATAACAATCAGGAACTCAAATATTTCTTTGTCGAAACTTACCTTTGTTCGTACGAGTAATAAAATTACAAAAACATATGGATTTATGAAAGTAAAGCCTATAACAATCAGGAACTCAAATATTTCTTTGCCGAAACTTACCTTTGTTCGTAAGAGTAATAAAATTACAAAAACATATGGATTTATGAAAGTAAAGCCTATAACAATCAGGAACTCAAATATTTCTTTGTCGAAACTTACCTTTGTTCGTATGAGTAATGAATTACAAAAACATATGGGTTTATGAAAGTAAAGCCTTCAACAGTAAGGAATTTAACAAAAATTACTTTGTGGAAAGTTACCTTTTTTGTACCAGCAATGAATTACAAAAACATTGGGTTTATGAAAGTAAATTCTTCAACAGTGAGGAACGTAACAACAATATCTGTGTCGAAAGTTACCTTTGTTTGTTTCAGTAATGAATTATAAAAACATACGAGTTTATGAAAGTAAAGCCTTCAACAATAAGAACTCAACAACAATTTCTTTGTCGAATGTTACCTTCGATTGTACGAGTAATGAATTATTATAGAAACATGGGTTTATGAAAGTAAAGCCTTCAACAATAAGGAACTCAATAAAAATTTCTGTGTCGAATGTCACCTTTGTTTGTACGAGTAGTGAATTATTACATAAACATATGGGTTTATGAAAGTTAAGCCTTCAACAATAAGGAACTCAATAAAAATTTCTGTGTCGAATGTTACCTTTGTTTGTATGAGTAGTGAATTATTACAGAAACATATGGATTTGTGAAAGTGAAGCCTTAAACAATAAGGAACTCAATAAAAATTTCTGTGTCGAATGTTACCTTTGTTTGTATGAGTAGTGAATTATTACAGAAGCATATGGATTTATGAAAGTAAAGCCTTAAACAATAAGGAACTCGATAAAAATTTCTGTGTCGAATGTTAGCTTTGTTTGTACGAGTAGTGAATTATTACAGAAACATATGGATTAATGAAAGTAAAGCCTTAAACAATAAGGAACTCAATAAAAATTTCTGTGTCGAATGTCACCTTTGTTTGTGCGAGTTGTGAATTATTACAGAAACATATGGTTTTATGAAAGTTGAGCCTTCAACAATAAGGAACTCAATAAAATTTTCTGTGTCGAATGTTACCTTTGTTTGTACGAGTAGTGAATTATTACAGAAACATATGGGTTTATGAAAGTAAAGCCTTCAACAATAAGGAACTCAATAAAATTTTCTGTGTCGAATGTTACCTTTGTTTGTACGAGTAATGAATTATTACAAAGCATAAGCTTACGGGTTTATGAAAGTAAAGCCTTCAACAATAAGGAACTCAATAAAATTTTCTGTGTCGAATGTTACCTTTGTTTGTACGAGTAATTAATTATTACAAAGCATAAGCTTACGGGTTTATGAAAGTAAAGCCTTCAACAATAAGGAACTCAATAAAAATTTCTGTGTCGAATGTTACCTTTGTTTGTACGAGTAGTGAATTATTACAGAAACATATGGATTTATGAAAGTAAAGCCTTCAACAATAAGGAACTCAATAAAAATTTCTGTGTCGAATGTTACCTTTGTTTGTACGAGTAGTGAATTATTAAAGAAACATATGAGTTTATGAAAGTAAAGCCTTCAAAATAAGGAACTCAATAAACATTTCTGTGTAGAATGTTACCTTTGTTTGTACGAGTAGTGAATTATTACAGAAACATATGGATTTATGAAAGTAAAGCCTTCAACACTAAGGAACTCAATAAAAATGTATGTGTCGAATGTTACCTTTGTTTGTACGAGTAGTGAATTATTACAGAAACATATGGGTTTATGAAAGTAAAGCCTTCAACAATAAGGAACTGAATAAAAATTTCTTTGTCGAAAGTTACCTTTGTTTGTACGAGTAGTGAATTATTACAGAAACATATGGTTTTATGAAAGTAAAGCCTTCAACAATAAGGAACTCAATAAAAATTTCTGTGTCGAATGTTACCTTTGTTTGTACGAGTAGTGAATTATTACAGAAATATATGGATTTATGAAAGTAAAGCCTTCAACAATAAGGAAATCAACAAAAATTTCTTTGTCGAAAGTTACCTTTGTGTGTACCAGTAATGAATTACAAAATCATATAGGTTCATGAAATTAAATCCTTCAACAATGAGGAACTTAACAACAATTTCTGTGTCGAATATTACCTTTGTTTGTACGAGTAGTGAATTATTACAGAAACATACGGTTTTATGAAAGTAAAGCCTTGAACAATAAGAACTCAACAAAAATTTCTTTGTCGAAAGTTACCTTTGTTTGTACCAGTAATGAATTACAAAATCATATAGGTTCATGAAAGTAAATCCTTCAACAATGAGGAACTTAACAACAATTTCTGTGTCGAATGTTACCTTTGTTTGTACGAGTAGTGAATTATTACAGAAACATACGGTTTTATGAAAGTAAAGCCTTCAACAATAAGGAACTCAACAAATATTTCTTTGTCGAAAGTTACCTTTGATCGTACCAGTAATGAATTACAAAAACACATGGGTTTATAAAAGTAAAGCTTGATTCGCCCGCTATTAATCACTTGATCCGAGCGTTCATCAATTGATCGGAACGTTCATCACTTGATTCGAGCCTTCATCACTTGATTCACTCGTTCATCACTTGATCCAGGCGTTCAGACTTGATTCGCCCTTACATGACTTGATCCGAGCGTTCATCACTTGATTCGCACGTTCATTACTTGATTCGCCCGTACATCACTTAATTCGTCCGTTCATCACTTGATGCGGGGCATTCATCACTTGATTCGCCCGTTCATCATTTGACTCGCCTGTTCATCACTTGATTAGGCCCTTCATCACTTGACTCGCCTGTTCATCACTTGACTCGCCTGTTCATCACTTGATTAGGCCGTTCATCACTTGATTCGCCCGTTCATCACTTGACTCGCCTGTTCATCACTTGATTAGGCCGTTCATCACTTGATTCGCCCGTTCATCACTTGACTCGCCTGTTCATCACTTGATTAGGCCGTTCATCACTTGATTCGCCCGTTCATCACTTGACTCGCCTGTTCATCACTTGATTCGGCCGTTCATCACTTGATTCGCCCGATTATCACTTGACTCGCCTGTTCATCACTTGATTCGGCCGTTCATCACTTGACTCGCCCGTTCACCACTTGACTCGCCTATTCATCACTTGATTCGCCCGTTCATCACTTGATTCGCCCGTTCATCACTTGATTCGCCCGTTCATCACTTGATTCGCCCGTTCATCACTTGATTCGCCCGTTCATCACTTGATTCGCCCGTTCATCACTTGATTCGCCCGTTCATCACTTGATTCGCCCGTTCATCACTTGCTCCGAGCGTGAATCAATTAATTTGCTAGGCCGTTCATATGTTCATTCGCCCGCTCACAGAGTAACATGCTGTGAGTTTGACGATTTTATTTGACAGCAGGTTAAAATATAACATTTTCATTTCTATTTTCTGATGTTGCCTCGATGAATGTTAATGCAAGGTGATTATGGAGAAGGTAGGTGGAATCATCATGGAGAGCCGGAGGAAAACGCACGCGAACTTGGCTTCAATTCAGTTTAATTCAATTAAATTCAATTTATTTTGCCATTAGTCATATAGTTTTAGGCTTCGTCAGAATACATTGAAAAACATATAAATACATTTTAAAAAACACTAATAAAAGAAACAGTAAAATTTAAATTATATAATGAAAACATGAAATAATTTGAAACTTTTAAATTAAAAAAAACTAACTAAATTACAATTAAACTTATTTATTAAAATACAATTTCACACAAATTTGTGTTGAAAAACTCAGCAACAGAATAAAAAGGATTATTTAATAACCAATTGTAAAATCTAGTTTTGAAGCTATTGATTTGTAATTTATAATATTGACTAGGGAGCTTATTATATAATTTCATCCCCATAATTAAAAAGTTTGTGTTGCTCTTGTATAATCTACAATATGGAATATTAATTTGTTCACTATTTCTAATTTCATTATCATGTATATTGGCCACTAATGAGTAATTGCCGATGTTTTGTCGGGTGTAAAGTACTAGATCATATATATACAAATTTATGATTGTTAAAATCCGTGATTGTCTGAAAAGTGGCCTACAATGTTCCAGATAGTTTGCTTTACATAAAATTCTAATAGATTTCTTTTGTAAAATCAAGACGTTTCCAATTTTGGTTCCATTTCCCCAGAAAATTAGGGCATATCGGATTATCGAGTGAAAGAAAGAAAAGTAGGCACATCTTAAATAATTTTGAGAAACGCAAGTATTGTTGCCGAGAGCCGGGGATTGAACCTGGTCTCGCTTGCGTGACAATCTCACGCATTAGCCATCAATTGATTTTAAGGGTTACCTAGTGGAAACCTTTTTTCGGAGCTGCAATTGTACGTGTATTCTGCTCTAACTTAGGCTAAAACCCCGCTTGATTTCTTCTTAAAAGTTTACTGCAACCAATTGCATTTGAAACTAGATAACCACGGCGTTACAGCATCATTAAATAATGGATTGAAAAGTAACTCCTACAATATAGGAATGCCATCGAATAATCACTGTAACGAATATTAAATCTCCCACGCTGTACAAATTTTCCCATCAAAATGAAGTCATTTGTGGGCAGCAATTTAAATTATCACACGATTAACATTTGTTGACCAACAGTCTACCTGGCCAACGCAATTACATCTATTCTGCTAGATTGAACATTAATTAGTTACGGGATCAGAAATTCTGAATACGTCATCAGCTAGTACACGGGTCATAGTCAAATAGCTGCTGTTGCTCGTTACTCCCAATTGGTTGTAACTGTAAAATCCAGACGAGGGCTGGCGGTAACGCCATTGTCATGAGATTGTAAACCTCGTCATTGCGGTATCTTTCTTCCGTGTCATTGAAAATTGGTTTCTATGTCAGAGTGTTTCCTGGCAAGAGAACAATGGTGTCGTATCTTTTAACCGATATTTCAGCATACATTACTCTCATGTCATATCCAATATCCTCATGTTCGTTTTATCTACTATTCTTGTCAGCTGCGTGGTGGATATAGCAAACTCTCAGCTTAAAACATTTGACATTCATTCAATGATTCACAGATACCCCATATCTTCAAATAGTAATATGCGTTACAAGAGCGGTATGTTGAAGATTTCATGTTCGACGAAAAGTTTGAAAAAGCGAAACGTAGTTGAGCTTTTTTAAATTTCCTAGAATTGAAAGAAAACATACCGCTCGTGTATCGTACATTATTTTGTGCGAGATCGTGCGTATTTGCTTGTTTTCCGCACAGAACCAATACGCGGTAAGTGTAAAATACCACATACAGTATTCCCAACGTAACACACATAACAATTTCCCTCTTCTTACCGCTTAAGCGCGACATTCATTTTACTGCTTTAGGCTTTTAACATATTATTTTTAGAGACGTTTCACATAGTAATAATTATAAATTGGAAACTTACCACTGCAATTTCACCTAAATTGCAATGTTAATTATTGTTTTTAAATATTTTCAAAAATTAAGTAAAGTCTACTACTCCACGAAACTTATTGCATTCCTGATACAAGTAACATTAAGGAAGCCGTGAAAAAATCAACAAGATTCCAGATGCGGATGTTATTACTGCAATATGTTATATAAATAATATTGTTAAAATATTAAAATGAAAAATAAATCATTACATAACCTTACCGTTTGTTTTAAATTCGCATTTATAAACTGGGGGAAAAAAAGACAGACGTATAACACGGCCTGCTGGAGTATAGTGAACACAGAAAACATTTTATAGCAACAATGTTGAAGAAAGATATTTTGGTGTTCCGAAGTTGGCGTCATTAAACAGAAACCAACATAGAGATTTCTTTGCAACTAATTAGAAATTCGTCTTCCAGGTATGTAATAAACGATCTTCGCACAAAATAATGTACGAAACACGAGCGGTATGTTTGTTTTCATGTTCTCGTAAATTAAAAAAGCTCAACTACGTTTCGCTTTTTCAATCTTTTCCTCGACCATGAAAACGTCAACATACCGCTCTTCTAACGTATATTACTATTATGCGAAGATCGTTTATTACATACCTGAAAGAGGAATTTCTAATTAGTTGCAATGAAATCTCCATCTTGGTTTCTGTTCAATGACGGCAAATTTGCAAAACAAAAATATCTATCTTCAACATTGTTGCTTTAAAATGTTTTCTGTGTTTACTATACTCCAGCAGGCCGTGATATACGTCTATCTTTTTTTCCCCCCAGTCTATGATGAGTCTGGAATCTTGTTGATTTTTTCACGGCTTCCTTAATGTTACTTGCATTACGAATGCAGTAACTTTTAGTGGAGTTGTAGAGTTTACTTAATTTTTGCAAATATTTAAATATTAACAGTGCAATTTAGGTGAAATTGCAGTGGTAAGTTTCCAATTTATAATTATTACTATATTGAACGTCTCTAAAAACAATATGTTGAAAGCCTAAAGCAGTAAAATCAATATGTCACTTAAGCGGTAAGACGAGGGAAATTGTTATGTATGTTAGGTTGGGAATACTGAATGTGGAATTTTAGACTTTCCGCGGATTGGTTTTGTGCGGAAACCAAGCAAATACGCACGATCTCTCACAAAAGTATTTTGAAACTCAAAACTAGAAAGTGTTGCTAATGGTGTCAGAGCTATGGGGAACTGTATTCCTGTCTCGGTTATACTTATAACTTGATTGGAGTTTTTTTTGGGGGGGGGGGTTTCATGATTATTTATTTATTTAGTAGGGCCTCGGTAGCGTAATTGGTAAAGCGCTGGCCTTCTATGCTCGAGGTTGCGGGTTCGATGGCATTTAAGTGTGTTTAAATGCGACAGTCTCATGTCAGTAGATGTACTGGGATGTAAAAGAACTCCTGCGGGACAAAATTCCGGCACACCGGCGACGCTGATATAAACTCTGCAGTTGCGAGCGTCGTTAAATAAACCATAACTAGTGGCTTGTGCAGCAAATGATGCAAACTAAGTTCATTAGACATTCAAAAAAAAATTTTAGATTTATTTTCAGTGAAGAATAATGGACATTTTGAAAGATATTTGCTTCCGTAATAATGAAACATACTCCCTCTGAATGGTTTTTTTATGCCAAATACTTTTTCTTGAACCTATCCTCCTTCAGTTTTTGAGTTTGAACGCGAGAATGCAAGTAATGGTGTCAGGACGATCAGTGGATTTTTCATGTGAGAGTAAAGCAATAGCTATTTCAGGTTATTGTGGATTGTAGGTGAAAGTTAGAAATATGTCAGCTTTGCTATGCTCTCGAACAATAGACATAGCATCTTGGTATAGCTGCTGCATGTAGAGCTTGAAATATAGAGGGTAAAATCATTTTATCAACAGTAATCTCACTAGACGTTTTGATTTATCTAGAGAAAATCAAAACTCGAGTGGGATTTAATTGACTATTACACGATTAGAAGAAAGTATATAAAGATTAGAAGTAACGAAGTACTCCAATACAATAAAATATTAATTGACTTACAAAAATACAACTGTCTTCAAATGTATTATTGTACCATATCAACATTACAAATATTACGCTAGATGCATGCTAGATGGCAGTAGTGTCTTTATACAGACAATGTAATGATTACTATTCAATAAATCTTAATATTAAACAATATCTGATACGTGACTATCCATAATATCATATAGCAGAAGTTCTTTTTATCCTCTCAGAGCAGAAGCTATAACATAACCTAACTAATATACACAAGTGTTAGAAAAGTTTTAATTAACGATGATGACATAAAAAATAAACATGAATAATTTTAAAAGGAATAATTATTGAATGTACAATTTTCAAATTTGAATGTGGTTGGTGGTTCAATTGATGTTATATTGGACATGTGCATAATAGAAGTGGAACTCGTTGATTTAGGCCTACATGGTGTATTAAACTTATTCAGGATTTCCGAATGGTGCTCTTCATTTATTTGTAAATCGGATTTCAGAAGATGTATAGGTATGATCAGTGATTTTTATTAATTCTTGTTCTTGAATGCCAATGCGAGTCATATTTGAAACTGCTGTGCATCGACTGGAGTGGTTTGTAATTTTATATATTATATATTTTTGACGTCCAGACCAGCGCAGTTTCAAATGTTGGCAAACAAAGAAACAAATGCTAGGGACGCGATAAAATTAAACAAATGCTAGGGACGCGATAAAATTAAACAAATGTTAGGGACGCGATAAAATTGTGCGATAAGCAGCCATGTTTGGTTGAAATACGTCCTTTCGTACCGTTTTATTGGTCAAAAGTAGTATGACGTAGTAAGAGTGTAAAAGTCTTGCTAAGAGATCTTGCTGAAATGATCGGGAGACTACATAATTTTGTAGGCTTCTTATTTTATCAGTAAGTAATACCTTTTGACCTTTCCTTAGAAACTGTAATTTTTCACGCTCTTTCGAGCCAATAGTGAAGAGAATAATGCATATAAATATCTATACCACATCGCCATTAAGTATATGAAAAAGACCCAACCCCACTTGATTAATCACTATAAAAATATTTGATTTTTAAAAACAATATTATTATCTTACGTAAGTTTTGTAGTTATATTATTTGCTGTATAGCCGCCACTCAGTAAATTGTAGAAATGAAGATCTAATTTAAGATATTCTCTACATCTACTTACGTAACCGCAAAACGTTTCACTTTCATATCATCAATATAGCATTAATATGTATAATTAATGAAAAATAGTCACATCATGGCATTAACTATAATAATATTTAATTTCTAATGGTAATAATAGCATCAAACCACTTCAAGTTTTGTAGCTTTTAATATCAAATACACGGCTGTACTCAGAAAATTACACACCGCAGAATCAGATCTGTAAATTATTTTTAGTAAGTCTTGAAGTTTTTAATAACCAATTGAATTTGAGCTCTAAATATGTCAGTAATCCTGCAGGTCATGGCCTTCGTGTAATATCCTATTGTTTATTGTAGTGTGTGTTTGGTTTGTACTGAAATGCAATTAGTTCTCAAAACTGACGAAAGATGGATTTTGTAAAATAGGAAAATTGTGTAGGAAAACTAACGCTTCACTGAAAGTCACTACTTTTCTGAAAATGCTTGGATACCAAGCTTCAAAATGACGGCCCATTCATTAAAATCCGTTCAGCAGTTTGCCCGTAATTTCCATTACCAATTCAAATTATATATATAGATTTCATTTCAAATGAAATAAAGTTTAGTTACAAGATTATGACAGTGAAATTTTATTTACATGCTTTATAATCTAGAATTATGGCTAAAACTCAGTTTATTATTATACATATGTTTTCAGTATGTACAGGTCCGGATTAAAGTATTTCTTCGATAAACAAAAGGTAAAAAATGTTACAGTAGACAGTATTCTTCAAGGTATACCTGAATGAATTGAACTTTGAGAACGGATAATTATGTTTAGGAAATAGTGTTGTCACTTCAGACCAATATACAGTAGTTTTGTTAATTCGGCCACAGAAGACGATGATATTATGTTAGTCCTACAGAGAATGAAATTCATGGCCATAAGAAAAAGGTGTTTGAAAGCAACATCATTTAAATAGTAAAATTTGATTTGTTATACTGAATTATTTCAACATAACAATTTTATTGCTTGTTTGTTAAAATGTGTATATGATAAAGTTATGCAATTTGTGTTCTTTTGTTTGGTGCGTTTTCGGAAAATATAATTTCAATTAATGCTCCGCCAAAAATGTTGTAACTAAAACCTTGTGCATCCCTCGTGTTTATGGTACGGCTCGCCCTCCCCCCACACGTTACCTGCACTTTGTTTACGTTTTCACTGTGCCTAAACGAGACGCTCTACTGCAGGCATGTCAATTGATGCCCACAGGAGCAAGCGCGCGCTTTAGAGCCCAGGGGAGCCTGAGCGCTTTACAGCGGAAAGGAAAGAGACAGACGAAAGAGGTGGTATATGCCGCTTGGTCGAGCTATATTCAGGGATGGCCAGCACTGATTCAATAGATAAAGGGAAGAGAACTTATTAAAACTGTATCCATGTTAATTTTTAGATTTGCCTGAGAAGTATAAGTGCATTATAAGAATGTAAGTTTTAATTTTAATTCTCATTTTTCACAAGTTTGATTTTTTTTATTCAAAAGAAATATTTTCTCAAATTATCGTATAGAAAAGTGAAATTTTCAGGTATAGGCCTATTTATTTAGTAGCCTTCCAGAATGTTTTCGTAAATCTAATGTACCGTACTATATACGTATTACTGAAGATAGTGTATTGAAAATTTTGAAAATATTCGCATGGAAATTGTTTGTAAGGAAATGAATTAACAAAGCAACTACTGTTACATCATAAGCAAAAGATACGTGCCCATGTGTTGTAAAAATGTCAGCTCTATAGCTTCAGCAGATTTGGAGAAAATAATTTAATATTCTGATGATAGGAAGTTGCTCACAAACATCACCTTAAAAGCATAATGCGATAAGAGTTTTGTTATGTAATATTAGTTACACTTAAAACATATACAGCACCTAGGTAACTTTGCTTTGTACTGTAATATTGTTTTGATTAGTTTATTGATTACTTTTGTAAGGCTAAAGATACCATCAATATAAATTCCAACTTATCATGTCATACTCAATCTCTTTCTTTGGAATATCACTTTCTTTATGAATGATGTGTTTCATCCATTTAGTACAGTATAGTTGTACTACTATGGAATTTAAGTGAATATTCCTTCTTAACTCTCTATTATGTTATTAAGATTTAAAACACAAGTGCAATATTAAGAAATCAGTGTTAGTACTTTTGTTTTATAGACAATATAGATAATATTAAACAGAAAGAAGGCATATAAAAATAACGACATAAAATTTCACGTTCAGTTTGAAGTTTGTGCGGCACTCTTTTCTTAATCCAACAGGTTGCTTATTCATATACACAACCCTTCCTCTTTCCATACTTAGCGCTTGCTCCCCGCGCACGACGTCAAGGTCAGAAAAATACGATTGCTTTGACATCACTGCTGCACTGTATTACTTTTTAAATTTTTTGAAGTCTTGCAAAAAGTTATTCCCTAACTGCAAACCGTGACATCTGATCTCCCCTTCGGGCCTCGGTTTCCCAAACTCTATTCTCGACCAGATAACTCTCACAATTGTTGGTGGATACGTAATGCACTATTGGGTCTTAGTGGGTTAAATGTAGCGTGGTGTAGGTAAATACCTTAACTTGCGACGACGGGAGACTCATCAAGGACTGTATCGAATCACACATGTTGTGTAGACAATTATCAGATTGTAGTTTTCGCCTTGTGGTATGCAGGTAAGAGCACCGCTTTGAATTGCAAATAACTGAACAGCTCTGGTGAGTGATAGCGGTGTTGGGAACTGGTTTCATTCGGTGATTATGCCATTAACGCCGACACTAGCAATGTTAAAACACGAAACTCCTAATTCCGTGTAATGCAAGGAACAAGCGTTGGCTAAACGAACAAGCCGGTGGAGGCCCTAATCCCTATTGATGAGCCACCCTGAGTACTTCATCGTAATGGCGGACGGTGTGAATACAAAATAGCCTGTTAAACCTTGTAATATAAGGATTTAATCTGAAACAGACCTATTGTTATGGTCCATAGAGGAGAAATGTTTCCAGCCCTCAAATTCCTACCCTCCTCTATTTCTACTATACACCCCAAAGCAAACCGCGCTATAGTGTGAACCCACAGCATAATCCGGATGGATTTTGAACTATCTGGAAATGAAGAAGATTGGGTGCAATAGTGTGGTAACTCCGTATCGGAAATGTTTTATCATTACAGATTTATTTAGGTATTTAATTTAGTTGAATTTTTCATTCAGTCCTGGGGCCTGTTTCACAATGTTTACGATCTTTGTAAATTGTAAACTTTGCTTGTAAACTGTAAACTTCTGTTTCACAATCTTTGTTTGTAATGTTGAACTTTACAAAGGAACTCAAATCTTTACAAATTAAATTTTGCTCACTTTACAAGTATTCTGTTTCACAATGAAGAGTAATTTTACAAGCGTCTAAATTTTACTTGTAAAATTAGCACATTTTCTACAATACCTCTGAGATGTGTAAATTGTAAACTTTGCTTGTAAACTGTAAACTTCTGTTTCACAATATTAGTTTGTAATGTTGAACGTTACAAAGGAAATCAAATCTTTACAAATTAAATTTTGCTCACTTTACAAGTATTCTGTTTCACAGTGAAGAGTAATTTTACAAGCGTGTAAATTTTACTTGTAAAATTAGCACATTTTCTACAATACCTCTGAGATGTGTAAATTGTAAACTTTGCTTGTAAACTGTAAACTTCTGTTTCACAATCTTTGTTTGTAATGTTGAACTTTACAAAGGAACTCAAATCTTTACAAATTAAATTTTGCTCACTTTACAAGTATTCTGTTTCACAATGAAGAGTAATTTTACAAGCGTTTAAATTTTACTTGGAAAATTAGCACATTTTCTACAATACCTCTGAGATGTGTAAATTGTAAACTTTGCTTGTAAACTGTAAACTTCTGTATCACAATCTTTGTTTGTAATGTTGAACTTTACAAAGGAACTCAAATCTTTACAAATTAAATTTTGCTCACTTTACAAGTATTCTGTTTCACAATGAAGAGTAATTTTACAAGCGTCTAAATTTTACTTGTAAAATTAGCACATTTTCTACAATACCTCTGAGATATGTAAAGTTTGACATTGCAACAAATTATGAATAAATACAATAAAGAAATACTTATTAAATTAAGGAGAGAGGATGGTATTTTTTTTAACTTCCTTCCTATTTGGTGTAAAATATTAATTTTTTTTGTATGTAGAGAGCTCATACCTGTGGAAACTCAACAAAATAAAAATACATTGAAAAAAATTATTTGGGGGCCCAAATTTGAAAAAAAAATACCCAATGCAGGATTGTAATAAAACCGATATATCTAAACCGTTTTTTTAAAGATAGATTCAAACAGTTTCTTGCAATGTATTTGCAAAAGCATGTTCTACAAACTGTCTGTAACAGAATTTTGATATTAGTCCCTACGTTTGTAAAATAAACAATTAAAATGTAATAACAATTTTCTGATTTCCTTTCTTGCAAACAAACGGACGTATTTTTAAAATGAAATCAATTAACAAAATTCTGTTACAGAGAAAAATTTCCTAATAGTCTAAAGAATGTGTGTTCTAAATTTCATGCATGTATCTTTAATAGTTCAGAAATTATATCCATTTTTGTCTGGCAATGTAGCAAAAAAAATTAAGTTACTAAAAACCGATAAAAGCGGGCGTGTGATTTAAAAATCCATAGCACAGGAAGTTTAATAATGACGTCTCAACATCCGATAAGGGCACAAATACCTACAAAATGTTATGCAATGCATTCCACACATATCAAGGGGGTATTTAAAAGAAAACAATCTTTTTTTTTTTTTTTTTGAAAATTTAATTTACCGGAAACAACAATAAAAGTGGGCGAATAATTTAAAAATCCATAACGCAGGAAGTTTAAAAATAGCTACTCAACATCCGATAAGGGCACAAATACCCACAAAATGTTATGCTATGCATTCCACACATATCACAGAGTATTTTAAAGAATTTTTTTTTAATTTACTCATTTTTGACCAAAAAATACCATCCTCTCCCCTTAATTTTTGAGTAACTGAATAACATTAAGAATTAAACTAAAGCAGTTTTGATGTTATTAAGGAGTTCTAATGACTCAGACGAAGATATTGAATTTAGGCTTAATCAAAGACTACAATATAATATTTTATTACTCAGTCGATGACAAATCAATGTAAAATAATGACTTATTTTATAGTCATTAAGTTTATATACATGAATTACAAAATTGCGAACGTTTTCGCCTATTCAGGCATCCTCAGGCAGAGTTATACAATATCTCAATGTCATATACGTAGCTATTGGTGGTGAGTACTATTTGAATTAATGATGTACAAGTCATCTCCATTATTAAAATGTAATATTACAGGTAGTACTTACTTACAAATGGCTTTTAAGGAACCCGAAGGTTCATTGCCGCCCTCACATAAGCCCGCCAGCGGTCCCTATCCTGTGCAAGATTAATCCAGTCTCTATCATCATATCCCACCTCCCTCAAATCCATTTTAATATTATCCTGCCATCTACGTCTCGGCCTCCCTAAAGGTCTTTTTCCCTCCGGTCTCCCAACTAACACTCTATATGCATTTCTGGATTCGCCCATACGTGCTACATGCCCTGCCCATCTCAAACGTCTGGATTTAATGTTCCTAATTATGTCAGGTGAAGAATACAATGCGTGCAGTTCTGTGTTGTGTAACTTTCTCCATTCTCCTGTAACTTCATCCCGAAGGGCTAACAACCCATCACCGTAAAAAACAGCTTGTTACGTATCCCTATAATATTACAGGTAGTAAACTTAAATAATGTTAAAATGTTAAAACCATTTAGTATTTAAACTTCATAATATGTGGAACTCTTGTTCAGTCCAATGAGTGGTGAATATATCTGAAATGTATAAAAAATATAATAGAAATGGGAATATCAAATGTAAATTGTAATCGGATTGGAGTACTTTTAAATATCCAATCCGATTACAATTTACATTTGATATTCCCACTTCTATTATATTTTTTATACATTTCAGATATATTCACCACTCGTTGGACTGAACAAGAGTTCCACATATTATGAAGTTTAATTACTAAATGGTTTTAACATTTTAACATTATTTAAGTTTACTACCTGTAATATTACATTTTAATAATGGAGATGACTTGTACATCATTAATTCAAATAGTACTCACCACCAATAGCTACGTATATGACATTGAGATATTGTATAACTGTGCCTGAGGAAGCCTGAATAGGCGAAAACGTTCGCAATTTTGTAATTCATGTATATAAACTTAATGACTATAAAATAAGTCATTATTTTACATTGATTTGTCATCGACTGAGTAATAAATATTATATTGTATTCATTATAGAAATTGACAATCTGAATATTCCATCATGCTTTCTAAGTTAATCAAAGACGTATACGTAAAATTCTCCGGCCAAGAATTAATAACACGTTCGTATCATTGTATGAATTTAATGAAAGGTTTCGAATGAGTCCCGCGCTATACTTCAGAATACCGCATGAGTATTTATATACGAAGACTGTATTTAATAAATACTCTCACTTAAAAAAGAAGTTTCCTGCACCAAAGTAAATAATTCAATAATGCAATAGCGACACTACTTACGCGGTATTCTGAAGTCGTTTCGAGTCCCGTTTCGCTGGAATCTCTGCTACAAGATATGAGACACCATATCCAACATCCAAAAGGGAAAAGTGGTGCCCTAACCTCAAAACGAGAACTGCATTGTTTTGCATTTGTTGTGTACAAGCTGTCAGTTCCGTGGGTTAGCAGATAAGCACGGAATTTCTAAGATATCAGCGTGCAAAAGTGCCCACAGGGTAGGTGATGTTAAAAGAGTTAAATTCGGGGCAGGTTTTTGATCACCAAAATGTTATTTACTATAGCACAGAATTTTTATGCTGCTGATGGGATCACTAATGTTTGTGAGGTTATGGATGCAACATTAATAAATAATGATGGATCAACACAAAAAATAACCTGATTTTGTGGTTAGACATTGTAATTATTTTATCAATTGCATATTTGTACGTGGACCAAATCTGTTATTTACTTAGTTGACTGAATTTGGTGCTAACTTTGGTCATTTAGGTAATAGACGTATTGGTATATTGGTGCTAACTTTGGTCATTTAGGTAATAGACGTATTGGTATACTCGACCAATCACATCACATGAAACTCCATTGTCGCCAATATATAAAAATCTAAATACTTTTAATTTTTTTTAACAATACTGTAAATTTATTTCAACTCAACAATAGGATTTTATTCTTCCAACAATAATTCCTTTCTACAATTCACCTTAACGCTCTCGTCAACAATAGGGTTTTCACTCAACACAGTAGCACAGTATTCGTTAGTGCACTCCACGGACGAAAATGACAATTTACTTGGACTATTACGAACAACAATGAACTGTTCATCTTAACTAATATTTACAAAGCACTATTTACAAATCAGAACTGTCAGTTCTCAGTTCACAGTTCTTCTAGCTCAGTCACTCGAGTTCACAGTATCTCGAACCACAGATCTTCAGAGACAGTTCACTGTACTCGAACTCAGGTCCCTCCAACTGCGGTCCACTGCACTCGAACTCAGGTCCCTCCAACTGCGGTCCACTGCACTCGAACTCAGGCCTTCGGATGCTGTCACAGTTGCGGACGCACAGTCGAGTCGAACTCCGGTACACAAGACTGGCTTGCTTGCTCTGGCTTACTCACTGAATGAATAAACTGAAAACTGCTCGAGTTCGCTGGCGTTTCTTCTTTTATAGCGAAATCATAGTTGCGAGAAATTTCTACAGGTGTGCAGAGAATTATCTGGATATCTCCACTTCGATGGACTTCTGGAAGAGTCGGGAGGGTCCGTCCCCCCTACTCTGCACGCAGCAGTTGCGCGCGCACTCTCCCCTCATCGCATTGGCCCTTTCCCCTCTCTTCTCTCCGCCGCGCGCCGTCCCTCAGTGCTCCGTGAAGCCCACGCGATCTGCTCTCTTGCGGGACGCTGGTCGTGAGTTCGAATCTCACGTCGTTGTCACAATACTTTATATTTTCTGTTGGTGAAATATGAATCAGCAAGCTTAGAATAATCTATTTTAGTACAAAATATAAACATGTGTATCGATAGTAGTAAAAATACAGCGACTTTAGCTCTGCTCCTTAGCGATTTTTGTAAACTGTCGTTGGCGATGTTGTGTAACTAATAATGCGTATTTGTACTGTAAATTTCTTTACCTGATTTTGTAAAGTTCGTCAAACTATACAAACTAATAAAATAGCATTGTGAAACATAATTTACAAGCATTTGTAATCTTTTACTTGTTATTTGTAAATTGTTAATTTGTAATTTGTAAGGATTGTGAAATGGGCCCCTGGAGAGATACAAGCGTAGATCTGACATTTTGAAGACCTCTTTGTCTCTTGATTGAATACTGTGAACATTTTACTTGAAAGGATAATTTATTTTTCTAAAAATTCAGGTATATTTTTCCCAGTATTACAGTTATTAAACAATGAATTAGTCCACTGAACTAAGGCGCTAAATTCTATGAAAGAAAAATACAACATGAAGAACTGAAAAATAATACTGTTATTCATAAAACTCATTCCTATCTCTTTTAGGATAAAAATTTATCAACCCTGCTCTCATACGAATACTATGTAAGTAGGTTATGCAGGGACATTTTATTTTTACGTCAATTTTTATTGTACCTGAGTTTTTTAATGTACTTCACTCCCACCCCTTCTACTAGCAAACTTCCAACCGTCCTCCACACAGAACCAAGGCCGCATAATGCAGTCAAAGTCGCCTCAACCATTCAGTGAGTAAGCCAGAGCAAGCAAGCCAGTCTTGTGTATCGGAGTTCGACTCGACTGTGCGTCCGCAACTGTGTCAGCATCCGAAGGCCTGAGTTCGAGTGCAGTGGACCGCAGTTGGAGGGACCTGAGTTCGAGTGCAGTGGACCGCAGTTGGAGGGACCTGAGTTCGAGTACAGTGGACTGTCTCTGAAGGCCTGTGGTTCGAGATACTGTGAACTCGAGTGACTGAGCTAGAAGAACTGTGAACTGAGAACTGACAGTTCTGATTTGTAAATAGTGCTTTGTGAACATTAGTTAAGATTAACAGTTCATTGTTGTTCGTAATAATCCAAGTAAATTGTCATTGTCGTTTTTCTGGAGTGCAATAACGAACGCTGTGTTGCTGTGCATAGAGCAAATCCCATTGTTGACGGGAGTGAAGTTAAATTGTAGAGAGTGAATAGTTATTGTTGAGATAATAAAGTTACATTGTTGTTAGTAATAAAAAAGTTACAATATGTTCGCGTTTTCCAGTGACGAAAGAGCTTTCAATATTGAATCATGTTTTCGCACAGGTACTGTCGTCCATTTGCCTACGTCGCATCCTGGTTTTCCCCACACGCTTCTACTTGCTCCTCTGTAAAGGCTAGTGACTGGGCTGTCTTAGCTCTTTTCTGAAAACATTAATTTCTGTTAGGAATTGGACTTCTACGTAATATTATAAGAACTGTTTAGAATAGCTTAAATAAGAGGACCTCGTTAAGTAATTGATTGTCACGTGATTTCCCCCCTTTCTACTACTCTGGGACAAAACCACTTGGACGGACAGTAGATAGCATGTCTGAGTAATTTTACCTTTTCGGATCGGGCAGAAATGAAGATTGAATTTACAGTACGTAAGGTACTCTTTTACAGAGTAGGTACAGAATTATTTCAATATGAGTTACTAGTGTGAAGGACGAAACTGGTAATTGGGATTAGGTGCAATAGTCTATAGTGCGATATAATATGCACATTAGAACTGAAGCCTATATCGAAATGAACGGCTACCACTTTCTAAAATGAGTTGAAATATCCATATTATGATTAT
Source organism: Periplaneta americana (assembly GCF_040183065.1). Classification (NCBI taxonomy): domain Eukaryota; kingdom Metazoa; phylum Arthropoda; class Insecta; order Blattodea; family Blattidae; genus Periplaneta; species Periplaneta americana. The sequence goes on from NC_091130.1 coordinate 12,309,932, forward strand.
TTTTCAATTTAACTTCATTCTCCATATTGTACGCTAATGTGCTGTAGACAGTATAATATACACTGCATAATGAATACGTCCGAATGGATAGCTCAGTTCATAAGTAAAAACACTTATTGTTAGTACTGTACTGTATTTTGATTAGACAAAAACCTAATGAAAATTATCAAACTCAAAATCGCGATATTTCCTAGTTTACGTAAATGGATGAACTACTTTTCTTCCCTCCTACACCTAGTAAAGTGATTTGTTTGTATTTTACGCAGTATCATCGAACTCTAGTCGTGGAAGGGGGTAGCAAACGGTGTTTCCGGTTCTCAACCGTTAATCCAAAGGTATAGGTTGATTAGTGTTAGAAATGTCAGTAAACATAAAATGATGTCCCTATAGCAGCCGTGGCGAAAATGTGATCGTGCGCCGAGCCACTGTGTAACCTGCAACGTGCATAGCACCTATGGAGGGAGGCGGACACCCGAAGGGGAAGTGAAGCAACTGTCTGACTTATTAACGGATTTTCATTTTCCTTACGTCAAGCACTTAAATATAATTTTATACAGTATAATATTACAAACTAATGTTTAGTACGTGTAACGAAGGAATGAATAAGAAAACATAGGACACATTATCACAACCTAAAATTAACTGTCTTCAGAATGTCTCAGTCACAGAGTTTCAAAATCAGGAATTATGTCACTTACTGCCAGTCGTAGTTGATCACGAAGGTATTTGTCTGTCAGTCGTGATCTAAGTTTCGGTTTTACTATTTTCATTGTTGAAAATAATTTTTCACAAACGTAAGTTGTAGCGAATATGGCTTCAACAGAGCAAGCGAAATAATAATAATAATAATAATAATAATAATAATAATAATAATAATAATAATAATAATAATAATAATAATAATAATAATAATAATAGTAATAGTAATAGTAATAATAATAATAATAATAATAATAATAATAATATTTAACCTTTTAATGTTTCATGACTGACATGTAGTATAATACCGTTTTATGTTATACAACCGTTTTCCTTGTAATAATTGTGAACAAATCATACTTTTAATATCCTCATCATATTGTATGAGCATTGGAGCATTCCAAAATCTTAACTCGGCTGATATCCCGCGAAAACATATTAGCGTTCTCATCAAATTGTCAGCAAAAAAATGCGTCCTCCCATCCTACTCGAAACTTTCGTTTTTGTAGAGGTACATGGTTTCGAGAGAGGCATTGCGACGATACGCCACTCGCAGGTCAGAGACGAAAATACAAATGGAACGGAGTTTGACTCCAGTGAGTGAGAGGGTGGGATTGGAGGAGGTAGGAAACAAGAGAAATGCATGGCTATCATTGCGAGCCACAATGTGCTCGCGAGTCACATTTTCGCCACGGCTGCCCTATAGAAACTGCATATTGACTTCGAAAACATAATACACGTTACAGAATTCATAAGGAACTACTTGTTAATTAATACATAAATGTATGATAAGTGAAAAATATGTGCTCTTTATGTTGTATTGATTTTCGTATTTCTTTTATTTATTCTTCTTATAGTTCTTGACAAAAACAAACACTTTAAGAAGTTTTGATACCTATGTTTCCTTCTTTGTTTTTGTTGCATTGTTAACAACTTGCCACTTCCGCTACCATTCTATTCAGAAGCAGAGTGTAGCTTACAACTTTCATTTTAGAATCTTGTAGCATCTGTATCTAAAGTTAGTTACAAAATCTTTTCTCTTTATATTAGGTTGTTGGGTATACCTCCCTGCTCTCTTTTCTTACTTTTCGCTTCTTTCTACCTTTTGTATACATTTCGCCATGTTTATCTTCCTGAATGATGCTTGTGCGGATTCTGTTGTCTTGCTGAGCAGGGAATCAACTCCCTCTCAGCCTCTTGTAAACCCTCTCAAAGATGAAGAAAACTAAAAGTTGCAAAGGCGGCAATGAATACAACCTCGCAAATGTAAACAGAGGAGAAACAAAAGAGTGCTGCATGCCGTGAGAATAGCGTGAAAGTAAAGGGGATATGAGATAAGACGTGAGGGAGACAGGTATAACACGATATTGGCCTAAAGAAAGTGGACATTAAATTGAAACAAAACACATGCGAAATGTATATAATAACTTAAACGAAGCTGCAGGAGGAATTCTGTTGCTATGTGATGAGAAAAACAAATGATGGCCGAAACAGAAGAGCATAAAAATGTTGTTGCATTGCAGCTCTCGTTTGTTTACAGAGCTTTTCGATGCACCGTCACCATAGTGATGGTTTTCCGCAATGTACATTCTCACGTGGTTTTCATATTCTGGCGATTATCGTCCATGAGAATGTTTTTATCTTTCTCATTTTACAATGATTCTGCGAAATATCGATTACGAAGTTACAATTCCCACTTGCATTTTAAGTTTCGGCACTGTCATTTTTCTATAAAATTTAATTTAAATTTATTTTTCGACTTTTTAATGTTAAATAACGTTTGTCTTTGAACGTGCGTTGGACAAAGAGAAAATGCAAGCCACGTTAGTAGCCTACGTAATATCGGTAAATGCCAGTAACTTAAGAAAAAAGAAAGAACTTGTAAAAGATAGACAATACAAACCTTACTTACTGGCTTTTAAGGAACCCGGAGGTTCATTGCCGCCCTCACATTAGCCCGCCATCGGTCCCTATCCTGTGCAAGATTAATCCATTCTCTGTCATCATATACCACCTCCCTCAAATCCATTTTAATATTATTTCCCATCTACGTCTCGGCCTCCCCAAAGGTCTTATTCCCTCTGTCCTCTCAACTAACACTATATGCATTTCTGGATTCGCCCATACAAGCTACATGCCCTGCCCATCTCAAACGTCTGGATTTAATGTTCCTAATTATGTCAGGTGAAGAATACAATGCGTGCAGTTCTGTGTTGTGTAACTTTCTCCATTCTCCTTAACTTCATCCCTCCTAGCCCCAAATATTTTCCTAAGAACCTTATTTCCAAACACCCTTAATCTCTGTTCCTCTCTCAAAGTGAGAGTCCAAGTTTCACAACCATACAGAACAACCGGTAATATAACTGTTTTATAACTTTCAGATTTTTTGACAGCAGCCTAGATGACAAAAGCTTCTCAACGGAATAATAACAGGCATTTCCCATATTTATTCTGCGTTTAATTTCCTCCCGAGTGTCATTTATATTTGTTACTGTTGCTCCAAGATTTTGGGTTCTTACTAATATTAAATTCTTACTAAATACAATACTCAAGTTATTTTCATCTTAAATATAAAATTACCTGCTTTTCTTGTAAATGATACATTAAACTACTTTACATTCAACTTCCCTTTCTCCCCGAACACGAGTTTTACTCCTACGGGGGGGTTAAGTTTATATTAAATAGAACATCATCTACTCATCATCTTTCAGCATATCTATTCCACGCCTCTGGAACTCTCCCACTGACCATGTCAGAGACTATCGGACAATATCAAAATTCAAATTTAAAGTAAAAAATCACCTTCTAGTCCATGGAATTGCTTTTTGAACACCTGTCAGGTTGCGCAACTTCGGCTTAACCCATGACATAATATAGTAAATATTGTAACTATGCTTTTGTAAAATTGACAATTAATATGTAATATATTTATTATTATTATTATTATTATTATTATTATTATTATTATTATTATTATTATTATTATTATCATCAGTTATTACTATCACCATTGCTATCTCTGTTTTTGTTTCTTTTTTGTTCTTGTGTTAGCTCGATGAGAGCTCTATAGTATTCTTTTGACCCTGTTGACCCTCTATAGGACTTTAATTTAATTTGTATCATTTTCACCAGCGTTGTTATTGTAATTTTAAAACTCATTTATCTCATTAAATATCAGTCCCATCAAAATCGTGTATAGAATAAAACTTATCGCAAATTAATTTTAAAGAAACTTTTGTTATATAATATTTTTCATGAAAATCAATAATAAACGAGATATTTCGATTTATTTAATTCAGGCCCCCTTATAATCCCCCTTTTAAATAAATTATTTTCAATGCCATTTACACAACCCTTCCTCTTTCCATACTTAGCGCTTGCTGCCCGCGTACGACGTCAAGGTCAGAAAAATGCGCTTGCTTTGACATCACTGCTCTACTGTATTACTTTTTACATTTTTTGAAGTTTTGCAAGAAGTTATTCACTAACTGCAAACAGTGACATCTGGGTGGAAATATGTGTTATCAGGTGGGATGGAAGAGAAGGCCTTATGGCCTTAATCCTGTCAGATTAAATAAATAAATAATAACATTATCTAAAAATTATTTATTTAATATTAATTTTATTATTTTAAGTGCATTTTTGAAGTATTTAGTGCACATAATTATCAAGATCATTCATTAGAGTAAGGGAGGGGATTGTCGGATAGGTCTGGTAATGTCGGATAATCTCGGATAACATATTTCTTTTCCATCGAATGGTGCAATCTGATGTGAAAATAATGCATTACGTTCTCTACAAGTAGACGAACATCTGCATGAATAGCCATTACTGTTGAGTGCTTCACTGTGTGTGTGAATAGCGTGTTTTCAACGTTTCTGCAAAAAAATAAACTTTTTGAGGGTAAGTAATGTGATTTATTCTTTACAAGTTATTCTTATATTTACACAACATGGTATGCACTGTTTGATATACCGTAGATAAGGCTTCTTAATTCTCTAATTGCAGATATGCTATCGACAACATGTTTCATGCAGCTGGCTTGTTTTACTGTTTGTGAAGAGTCGGCCAATGTCGGATACTAGCCGAGGGCGATGTCGGATACTAGCCGAGGGCGATGTCGGATACTAGCCGAGGGCAATGTCGGATACTAGCTGAGGGCAATGTCGGATACTAGCCGAGGGCAATGTCGGATACTAGCTGAGGGCAATGTCGGATACTAGCTGAGGGCAATGTCGGATACTAGCCGAGGACAATGTCGGATACTAGCCGAGGGCAATGTCGGATACTAGCTGAGGGCAATGTCGGATACTAGCTGAAGGCAATGTCGGATACTAGCCGAGGGCAATGTCGGATACTAGCTGAGGGCAATGTCGGATACTAGCCGAGGGCAATGTCGGATACTAGCCGAGGGCAATGTCGGATACTAGCCGAGGGCAATGTCGGATACTAGCCGAGGGCAATGTCGGATACTAGCCGAGGGCAATGTCGGATACTAGCTGAGGGCAATGTCGGATACTAGCCGAGGGCAATGTCGGATACTAGCTGAGGGCAATGTCGGATACTAGCTGAGGGCAATGTCGGATACTAGCTGAAGGCAATGTCGGATACTAGCCGAGGGCAATGTCGGATACTAGCTGAGGGCAATGTCGGATACTAGCCGAGGGCAATGTCGGATACTAGCTGAGGGCAATGTCGGATACTAGCCGAGGGCAATGTCGGATACTAGCCGAGGGCAATGTCGGATACTAGCCGAGGGCAATGTCGGATACTAGCCGAGGGCAATGTGGATACTAGCCGAGGGCAATGTCGTATACTAGCCGAGGGCAATGTCGGATACTAGCCGAGGGCAATGTCGGATACTAGCCGAGGGTAATGTTGGATACTAGCTGAGGGCAATGTCGGATACTTGCCGAGGGCAATGTCGGATACTAGCTGAGGGCAATGTCGGATACTAGCCGAGGGCAATGTCGGATACTAGCGGAGGGCAATGTCGGATACTAGCCGAGGGCAATGTCGGATACTAGCCGAGGGCATTGTCGGCTGTCTTTCAATGCTGCTCGCTACATAAAAGCTGCCTTAAACCCATTTATATGTTTTCTATAACAAGCCACTACATTTTTACTCATAGGTATTTTTAATTAATGTAACTAATTTTCTAATTAATCGAATATTATGAAGTAACGAATTGTTTCTTCTTCTGATATTTTTAGATGCCTAAAGTAAAAGAAAAAAGACGTTCCGTCTAAAAAAAATGGAAGTCTGAAGATATGGTAAATGCCATTGTCGCAGTACGGGAGAAAAGAATGGACTATCTTGCTGCTTCCGAAAGATCAACATTATTTGATTATGTACGGTCCAACTCTGAGCCCACCAAAGCCGTTAAATCGAAACTTGGACGAAAATCAATACTCCCAGCTTCACTTGAAGAGAAGCTAGTTGACTATGTGTTAATGATGGAGAGAAAATATTTTGGATGAACCAGAAATGATGTTAAAAGGCTTGCATATCAGTTGGCTAAACAGAACGCTATTGTAATAGTTTCTGATATGCAATATATTATTTTAAATACATTATCATACCTCTTACATAATAATGTCTAATGTATCCGACATTAGCTTCCCATTCTGTCAGTGATGATATTATTTCTGTTTTGTCTTTGCAAGTTATACAGCAAATACATGTTATGTAAATTACCTAATACTTATGTACAATCTGCAGGAACCCCAAGAGGTTATTATACACTGGTGGCCATAATTCTGCAAACGTTTTGTTTTTGTACTGAATTATTAAATCATCTGCATCGATTCACAGATTTATACAATTCAAAATGTTACTCGTGACTGATTCGTTAATTATGGGGTTATAATAAAGGTATTATATTAAATCCTGAACATTTTAACAATAAATAATCATTACTATGTGGGAAATTATGTTCTTGTCGTTTAAGATATAAATATTAATTTCAGATTTAATTATAATTTCCCATTATTTACTGCAATAAAAACTAGTCCAGTGTTGATTTTAAGATTATTGTTGATCGGTAGAAGCATTGTTGAGTAATGTTAGCATAAAATGTGGACATTATTAGTGTGTTTCTATCAGTTGTCTGACTTAAGATTTCGTTAGGTGAACACCTGATTGCTTTACAACAAACTTTATTGATCATTTTATCACAATGGATCCACGAAAGGACTGAACAGCTTCTAGGGCAGTCACACTTCGAGAAGAAGGCTACACAATCAAGGAAATTGCAAGAAAACTTGGTATTGGTGCTACAGTGTCTGGCGTCCAGAAGGTATGGCAGAAGTACAAATCCACAAAATCTCGTAAAACAACACTTAGGACTAGTAGAAAACCTAAAGTAAGTCCAAGAGATGTGAGGCAGATTTGTCGATTAGTACTGAAAGATCGAAGGAAATCTTCTAAAGAGATACAATAATCTTAAACTAGACAATGGACTAGTTTTTATTACAGTAAATAATGGGAAATTATAATGAAATCTGAAATTAATATTTAGATCTTAAACGACAAGAACATAATTTCCACTTGGTAATTATTTATTATTAAAATATTTAGGATTTATTATAATACGTTTATTATAACCCCATAATTAACGGGTCAGTCACGAATAACATTTTCAATTGTATAAATCTGTGAATCAATACAAATTTTATAATAATTCAGTACAAAAACAGAAAGTTTCCAGAATTATGGCCACCAGTGTAATACTAAGTAATTCCAGTTCTAACTTTTTTCAATTACCTTTATTTTGAAACATCAAAATGGTGTCCGACAATACCCTCCCTTACTCTACATGAGAGCAGAGAAACTATAGTTTTATATCGAGTAGATTTTCTCCAAGTATTTCTATCTTTACTTGCTACTTATTTCAATACTCATAGTAATATTAAACCACTCAAACCAAATTAATTAGCAGTGATCGTTAACAGTGAATCGTTATTAATCAGTCTCTGCCATGGACTTATTTCCGTTGCGCGTGTACCATTTGTTGGAGAACTCGTTGATGAAGATGGTAGAGCTCAGAATGTGGGAACAAAGAGGAAGGAAGAATTGTATTACGCGCTCTCACAGGCTTGCAAAAGATTGTAAAAAGGGGATGAAAGAAAAATCTCATTACGTGTTTTAATGGGAAGATGGGTGAACAGATGTGCTGTGCCCTGGGGCCTCCTCTTCGTGCACTGGTTGTGGTACGGGCGGATTTCCGAGTTATATCGCTTCGTGGTGGTGATATTACCACAAGCAATGGCCATACTTTACATATTCTATCGAGAGTCCTTATCCTGCTTAGTCCTGAGACATGTCTTGTTTCATTTTTTAAGTTCGATATAATTCTACACTTCAGAAGAAAGTCACTGAAATGAGGAAAAATGCTGACACAATTCTGCAGGTTACAGTTAAGGCACAAATGCAGGTACATTTTACTGTATTTAGGTCTCTGCACATCTTATATTATACTTTTTTAACCTTAAAATATAACGTCTATGTTTCACTTGCGGTGCCTTGGCGTTGAGTTGCTGGTCGCTATTTTCATTTGTAAATAGTTTAAAACTCATTGCAATGTGTGAATCGATCTTCTTGTGCTTCCTGTAAGTTCCAAGAGATGTCAGGATCTTGACAAGCACAAAAAAGAAGTGATGGATAACGATTCCATCTAGTGGAAAATTTGAAACTAAATACATGTGTGAAGTATAGTATACTATAATTCAGGACCCAGGAAGACATAGAGAGGAAGAATGGAAAAGAAGGCGGTGGGAAATAACTTTAAATGAAGGAGAAAATATTACGAGAAGTGAAGACAATGAAATATTAAGAGAAATAGGAAAAGAGACAAAAAGGGAAGATAACTGGACGAAGAAAAGAAGTTGCAAAATAACTGCAAAGGAAATTGAAAATATTGCGACTTTTATTACAAAACAATAATGTAAATTTATTGTTTCAACAATAATTACTTTCTATAATCTAATTTAAATACTCCCGTCAACAATGGCATTTCCACTCCACACAGCAACACAGTATTCGTTATTGCACTCCACAGACGACAATGACAATTCACTTGGATAATTGAAAACAACAATGTACTGCTAATCTCAACTAATGTTCACAAAGAACTATTTAAAACACAAAACTGTCAGTTCACAGTTCGTTTGCCTTGGTTACTTCTTCTAGCTTAGTTACTCATGTTCATAGTATCTCGAACCCGAGACCTTCAGAGACAGGCCACTGAACTTCGAACTCAGGTCCCCCAACTCCGGTCCACTGCACTCGAACTCAGGACTTCCGGTGACAGTCCACTGGACGCTCACACATCTGCGGAGACACTCTGCATGTTGGGATCCTTACAGATTAGAACATATTAAGACACTGGAAAAGATTAAAAAACGGGCTCTCAAGTGTTGTCGGAAAAATTCACCATTAAAATGGGACACACTCAAGGACAGGAGAACGCGAATTCGATTATGCACAATGTTCAAAACATACAGAGGTGAGCCTGCCTGGAGAGAAATAAAAAATAGGTTGCAGCCGCCAAATTACTCTTCAAGGAACGACCACTCATATAAATTGAGGGAAAGAAGACAGAGGACGGACACTGGAAAGATTTCTTTTCTCAATCGTACTATCAGGGACTGGAATGCTTTACCTGCAGACTTACTAAAGGCTTTACCAACAACCAAAAACGTATTTAAAAATAGGTTTAGGGACTTTACTAATAGACGGTAATTATACACAGTATGTAAAGGATGTAAATGATATTTTGTCATTGAAGTGTTGTATCAGTGAAGAATTATGTTGTGTCAGTGAAGTGTGCTGTGTAAGTGAAACGTGTTCCTGTCAGGGAAGCTTTATAGTTTATAGTGGCAGTGCAAAGTATTTGAACAGTGAAATGTTTTTGAAGTGTTAGTGAAATCAGGATGGAGTCAGTGAAATGTGTCGTAGTTCCAGTGCAGTGAGTGAGTTGACAGCGAAATGAGTGTAATGTTGAAAGGTACTTGTGCAGATATGAACATATCATACTCGTGGGTTTTAGTTCGAACTTAGATTTAAAATACAAATTAGATTTATTTTAAATGTCATTTTAAGAGATCGTGCTTCATTTAATTTAGGATATTCTCTATTATTATTATTATTATTATTATTATTATTATTATTATTATTATTATTATTATTATTATTATTATTATTATTATTAATTGTTGTTAGTATTAATTATTTGTATTAATTATTAGTATTATTATTAAGTGTATTTTTAATTAACAAGTTTATTATTGTCATTATTGAGTGTAATTAGTTACCACTGCCACCGGGTATATACCCATTGCAGTGTGAATAAATACATACATATACACTCAAGTCGAACTCCGGTCTCGAAGCTGCCTTCACTGCTACACAAGACTGGCTGGTTTCTGTCCAAAAACTAGCAACGACTACAACTTCAACTAACTTCGAAGGCTGCTCGCGCTTTATAAGTTAGACAATACTTTCCAGAAACCACGACTTCGGGATCATTCTCGTCGTTACAACAATCAGTTCACCTGGCTTCCGGCTCCCCCCTCTTCCTCGCAGCACATGCCCTAGGAAGTAGATGCGTGCGCAACTTCACTTGCCGCGTCGCCCGATCCTTCCACGCGCGCCCCTGCCCTCTGTGGGACGCGTGATCGAGTCTCGCGTGGCTGTCACAATATTTAAAAAAAAAGTTGAAAAGAATTTATGTGTTATTCAATCAAAGGTATTAAGCTAAAGCAATTATTCAGAAATGAAAAACTTGGGTGTATTATTCACCAAGGACATGAACTTCTCCAAGCATATTACTAGTATTGTTTGTAACGCATGTAAAATGCTAGGTTTTACCTTTAGTAACTTTAATTATTTGAATATACCTATCTTACAAAAACTTTTTATGCGTTAGTTTGGTCAAAATTAGAATACTGTTCGACGATTTGGAATCCGATGAGAATTAAACATATAGGGCTATATTCATAGACATTCTTAGCGCGGGCTTCTGGTGGATGATCTGCGAACTAACGTTTTTCGTATTCATAAACCTGTGTTAGCGTTATGATCTCATATGAATCCTGTACAAGTAATCACTCGATAGCCGGGGCTAGTTTAGCACGATCGTAGCGCGGGCTAGCGAAATGTCTATGCATAGCACCCCTTAATTTCGGAATATATATGATAAGACTTTCTTGTGTTAAACTACAACTCACCTCGTTTACATGTTTCGACCTATTTATTGGTCATCCTCAGAACTGGTCGTTGTTGATCTCGGCGCCTCTTGTTCTGTTTCCTGTGAGGGTGCGTTCTTGTGTTATAGTGTAGAGTCAAAGAGTCTGTGTGTTTTGAAATTGAGTTGCGTGTTGAGAATTTCGTTGGAGTGTGTTTTTGTGTGTCTGTATATTTCATATTGTTGTAGTGTGTTTAGTTTCTGGCTTTTTGGTTGGATGTGCAGTATTTCCATGACTGTGTTGATGTCTATGTGGGTGTGGTTAGCATTTGTGATGTGTTCTGCATATGTGGAGGTGTTTTGTAATTTTGTTATGGCTGTGATGTGTTCTTTGTAACGTGTTTGAAATGATCTGCCTGTCTGTCCTATGTAGAAGTTGTTGCAGGTGTTACATTTGAGTTTGTATACGCCTGTGTGGTTGTATTTGTTTGTTTGTGTTGTTTGTGTGTTGAGATGTTTTTAGAGAGTGTTATTTGTTCTGTATGCGATGTTATAGTTTAATTTCTTGAATGTGGTTGCAATTTTGTGTGTGTTTTTGTTTTCGTATGTTAGTGTGATCTATTTTTTGTGTTCTTGTGTTTGTATTGTATTCTTATGTTTTTTGTGATTATGTTTTGTCTTACGTATTATGTTGTCTATTATGTTAGGGTTGTGCTATGTATTTGATTGTGTTTAGTTCTTCGTTGTAATCATGTTGGTTCATTGGTATGTTGAGTAGTCTGTGAGTAATAGTAAATTTCCTTGAACAAATTCAAAATAAATTTCTAAAAATCTGTATTTTAAAAGTGTTAATATTATCCACTATATGAAACATCATGATCCAATTTTTTAATCTTTCAACCTTATCACAAAGAAGATATTGCAATTCCTTATTGCTTTTATATAAATTAATCTATACTAATAATAAATCTGTAGCCGAAATGTTTCTGGTAATTTTCGATTTTCCAAAAATAATTGGTCCTAACATATATAATTAACCACCCTGAAACCGAAAATCGCTTTTTTTAAATTTTTGTTTGTATGTCTGTCTGTCTGTCTGTATGTTTGTTACCTTTTCACGCGATAATGGCTGAACCGATTTCGATGAAAATTGGAATATAAATTAAGTTCGTTGTAACTTAGATTAGAGGCTATACGGCATTCAAAATACGTTATTTAAAAGGGGTGTTATAAGGGGGCCTGAATTAAATAAATCGAAATATCTCGCTTATTATTGATTTTTGTGAAATATGTTACATAACAAAAGTTTCTTTAAAAATGATTTCTGATAAGTGTTACTCTCTGAAAAATTTTGATAGGACTGATATTTAATGAGATAAATGAGTTTTAAAATTAAAATAACTGCCATCTAAGGCAGTGTATTGAAATAAAAAACAAATGACTTCGTCTATAAGGGGCCTTGGACACAACAATCGAAAGCTATGAAGCATAGCCTACAGACAATGTTTCTGTGTTTTTATGGTAATATCGGAAGCTAAATTAACTGATTTGTATAATTAATTATTATTTCATCATTGGAAAGTGTAGTTTCTCTGGATGGACATAATGCTATAATGTTATTACAGTAACTTGTGAGTGAATTGAGGACAGGTAAGATTAAAATAGCTTCTTATGCACAGAAAACTTGATAGGTTATTCTGTATATTCATTTCCTGTATTTCTTATAATAATGTTTATGAACATATTCATTTTTATCTCAGAGAATTAACGAACAACGAGAGTGTATTGATTTAGTATGCAGTAATAGTACGTTAGCTTAGCAATCCATTATTTTATAATTCAAATTTTAACTATGCTCAATTGAATCGTGTTAAAATACATAAAATACATATGCAATAAATGCAATGCAAAAAAATTGGGTAAAGAGCCAAGCAGATTATGTTGCGCTGTTGTAAAAGTTGTTCCTCCTGAGATTCAAGAGCTCCCACAACTAATTGAAAACTTACTAATTCGAGTACATCCGTTATCAACACACTTTTTCATAATATAATATAATATAATATAATATAATATAATATAATATAATATAAACATAATAATATATCTGTAGTCAGAATTTTTCTGTTAATTTTCGCTTTTCCAAAAATAATTGGTAATAACAATTAAGAAACATGTTAAAGGAATTGTCATTGCACCAAATGAGTGGTCTCTGGATCAAAATGATCGCATTTTAATATTTTAAATACAATTTAAATTAAGTGACTTATTAAACGATTTATCCTTCTATCAAACACGAATGTTCCATGGATCAAATGTCCTATTTTAATTGTGTAATTACTTTATATTTATTTCTGACGGGTGCAGCGGAGCGCACGGGTACGGCTAGTAAATAATAAAATAGATGATATTACTGTAGTATAGTACATGATAATATTTCTTATTATGTCCCATATAATGCTTCTTACAAATAAAATGTTTTATATCCCAAAAGTAAATGGAAATACAAATTCTTTCAATAATTTATTTTCATAATACATTGCCATCTTAAACTGAGTATATTGGGAATTAAATAAATGACTGTCACAAAACACGCAATGAAATTATTCTTATGAAACCATTTTTATCTCGAGGAAGCAAAAACGAGCTAAATTATACTAAACTTTTTGTTTTAAATATGTAAAACAATAACTCCCTGATATTAATGATATCATTTACAGTTCTTTCTGTATACTTACTTACTGACTTTTAAGGAACCCGGAGGTTCATAGCCGCCCTCACATAAGCCCCCCATTGGTCCCTATCCTGTGCAAGATTAATCCAGTCTCTATCATCATATCCCACCTCCCTCAAACCCATATTAATATTATCTTCCCATCTACTTCTCGGCCCGCCCCCAAAGGTCTTTTTCCCTCCGGCCTCCCAATTAACATCCCAGCATTTCTGGATTCGGCCATACGTGCCACATGCCCTGCCCATCTCAAACGTCTAGATTTAATGTTCCTAATTATGTCAGGTGAAGAATACAAAGCGTGCATTTCTGCGTTGTGTAACTTTCTCCATTCTCCTATAACTTCATCCTTCTTAGCTGCAAATATTTTCCTAAAAACCTTATTCTCAAACACCATTAATCTGTGTTCCTCTCTTAAAATGAGAGTCCAACAGAACAACCGGTAATATAACTGTTTTATAAATTCTAACTTTCGAAATTTTGACAGCAGATTAGATGACAAAATTTCTCAACCAAATAATAAGATGCATTTCCAATATTTATTCTGCGTTTAATTTCCTCCAAAGTGTAATTTATATTTGTTACTGTTGCTCCAAGATATTTAAATTTCTCTACCTCTTCGAAGGATAAACCTCAAATTTTTATGTTTAGATTTCGTACAATATTCTGGTCACGAGACATAATCATATACTTTGTCTTTTCGGGATTTACTTCCAAACGTATCACTTTACTTGCTTCAAGTAAAATTTCCGTGTTTTCCCTAATCGTTTGTGGATTTTCTCCTAACATATTCACGTCATCCGCATAGACAAGCAGCTGATGTAACCCGTTGAATTCCAAACCCTCTGTGTTATCCTGAACTTTCCTAATGGCATATTCTAGAGCAGACGTCTCCAAAAGCCTAGTCGCGAGTAAGCCCTGAACGGAACCGAAGCCAGTACGTAATGAGCGCGCTCCGCCTCACCCATCTCCACCTGTATTGTACTCAATGTTTATGCGCGAACGAAGAGCAGTGGCGGACTGCCATTATCACTGTGTTGGTCGGCGTGTTCCACTTTTTCACAATGTCTTCTAATCATGGACGTAGTACATTCAAGGATGAATAGGAAGATAATTTTTTTTGAGTTAGTGGAGAGAATGTGAAATGCTTAATTTGTTCGAAAATTCTTAAGGGTGTGTTAAAATTCAACATGCGACGACACTACTCGATTCTTCACAAAGAATATCATACATTTACAGGTATGTTGGAGATGAGGAAATATTTTATTTTGGGGCTATCTGTATAACTGTTGGTTATACATAATAATCAGTATATTACAATACGTTTACACTCAGTTCCGCATGACAAACATATAGTTTTTCGTTTAATTTTAGGTGAAATGCGTAGGCCCACAAATATTTTGATAAATATAAAACAAGAAAATATAAACACAAATCATACACGTGTCCTCAGTCTTAAACAAAAAAAATCTTTTTGCTAGCTATGTTTTAGCTTGGAATATTGGAAAATCAATGAAGCCCTTTACAGAAGAATCATTTCTATAATCGTGCATACAGGACGTTACTAAAATACTGTGTCCAGAACAAAGTCAAAGTTCAAGAAAATTAAAATGTTTCCAATTACAGTTCAGAGAAGGAATTTCAAGATTGCAAATGTAATTGAATCTGAAGTCGAAACCACAGTTAACCAGTTTGTAGCTTACTCACTTGCATTGGACGAAAGCACAGATAGAAATGATAAAGCTCAGCTAATCATTTTCATCTGAGGAGTTAATGAACATTTTACTGTGTCTGAATACCTTCTAGATGTAATTACAAAATACAACTGGAGAATGTCTTTTTCAGGCACTGAAAGGCACCATAGAACAGAAGAGGTTGAATTTTCAATGGCTTGTGTCCATAGCAACAGACGGGGTCCTGCTTCATAGTACGTCAAAATAACAAACAAAAGTATGATATTTCTTATTCTTTCGACGTTATTATTTGTAAACATAAGCACACCGTTGCCGCGATCCCCCACTGATCGCTCCCATCTGTTGAGGTGCGAGTCTCTTCCCCTTCTCTAGCCTTACAGCACACTGTGTTCGGCGGGCAGCATCGAGAGCACGAATGACGATACGCATTTTAGAGACCTCTGTTCTAGAGCGAAGTTAAAAAGTAAAGAGATAGATCAGTGGCCGGCAGATGCTGCAGTTATGACGTAAGAGCCAGTCAGGCCTCAAGAGCTTGGAAGAGCGAGCAGTTGAGTCGTATTACTGTTAACACGCACCAGCGCAGTGGCGTCAGTGCAGCTATGATACGACAGTTCTTGGAGATAAATTGATGGAATCACATTCCTGTATTTTGCTAGGGAATAACTACTCTGGGGTCATGATGGTAACATTCTTGGCAAATTCCCCGTCATTAAAAGAACGCATGTTCTTTGCAATGGCTAGTGAAATCCTATATCTTAAGGCTTAAGCTTACCATTGATTCACTGACAGTATATTCCCTAGCTTCACTCAACAATTTATCTTTCAATTGCTGCACTAGTATTTGTCGATATTCTCCCCCATAATCATTTGTGTGGCATACAGAATAATGGTATTGTATACTGAATTTCTTTACATGCTGAAACAGCTTGTCTCGAATCAAACACTTCGCCATTCCTCCATACTCCATAACACAGTTTGATCTCGACAAAGCATCTAGCTTGGGCACGATAGTAACACAAAGTGATGGTGTGTTTCAAAAGTTGAAATATACTTTGCATACTACTCACCAAGTTAGGGCCCATATAGTTCAATCTGTATATTGTGTAGGAAAATGTCTGTTAAAAACATTTGAACTATTTTCAAGTTTCCGAGTAGACAAAGTGTTGTAGTACTGCTTAAATTATTTATTTCTATATTTGTATATTTATAACAGTTCCGGAGCCTCATTTACATAATGCGAACGCTTCTGCAGCTGGCTGTATTATGAATTTCATATTATTATAAGTATATTAAATTTGATTACAAACCAAAATATTTTGTTACATTGATTTATCACGGATGTACAGTTTTGTTTTCGTACAAATGTATTGTAATTGTGCTGTTCCCATACTACCTCAGACGAATGGATCGCGCTCTGTCATTACATAGGCGCCGTACCACCACTGTTCAGTTGAACCTTCTCTCCTCGCTGTGCTCAGTATGCAGAGATTGCCGAGCAAAGAGCGTGGCGGCTCCGTGGTATGACGTCACAGAGCACGGAACATGCCGGTCACTGTGATAGATAGTGCATCTCCTTGCTTTAACCCGCAGTTCATTTTTTATACATATACAGACGTGGACAAATTATTAGCAAAATTGAACATTTTTATTATATATTTTTACAAAATATGATTCTTCAATTTAGACTACAGTTGACATTTTTGTGTATTTCCAAATTATTAGCAAAATTGAAGATTTGTGTTGCATATTTTCCAAAATTTAACTCCTCAATTTGGACTACATTTGATATTTTTGCATATTTACAAATTATTAGCAAAATTGAAAATTTTTATTGTATATTTTTACAAAATTC
This sequence comes from Periplaneta americana, assembly GCF_040183065.1. Lineage (NCBI taxonomy): Eukaryota > Metazoa > Arthropoda > Insecta > Blattodea > Blattidae > Periplaneta > Periplaneta americana. The sequence continues at coordinate 12,327,091 of NC_091130.1, forward strand.
GATTCTTCAATTTGAGCTGCAGCTGACATTTTGGATATTTCCAAATTATTAGCAAAACTGAAGGTTTTTGTTTTATATTTTTACAAAATTTGACTCTTCAATGCAGTTGACATTTTTGCTAATTTACAAATTATTAGCAAAATTGAAGATTTTTATTATATATTTTTACAAAACTTGACTCCTCAATTTAAACTACAGTTGATATTTTTGCATATTTCTCTCTACTATAATGATGGAAATATAAAAAATTGTCAACTGTAGTCTAAATTGAAAAGTCAAATTTTGTAAACAAAATATCATAAAAATCGTCAATTTTGTTAATAATTTGTCCACGTCTGTAGATAAATTTGCTGATGATGTAATACAAAAGTTAGGTAAGTAGTCATGTATAAATATAGGGTGAGGAGATAAGCATGTTAGTAATTAGACCGGTAAATAAACCCGATGAAAGGAGAGGGAGAAAGAGTGAGGGAGAAAGAGGGAAAGATAGAAGGAAAAAGAGAAATTAATTAAATAAGGAGACGGATGTTCAGAGAAAAATAAGAAAAATAGAAAAAGAAGAAAAACAGAAAATGAAGGAAATAGGGTCAGTCAGATGGCAGGAGACTGGGCGCTCTCATGTTCGCCGTTGAAGAGTCGTTATCCGCGCCGATTGAACGGGTTGTACGAGTGCTGGATTAAAAGCGCATCGCGACGCCCGCCGCTGTTTGATTGAGTGCGCCGCCCCCCGCGGAGGGGATGATACACTCGCAACATGTGGTAGCGCCGGTACTTGTCACTCGCCTTCCAATATCCACCTACTATTATCGCCAGGCAGGGGCGGAGTGGCAGGAATCGATTTCCATACTCCAACGGAAATATTCGTTTTCTGATCACGTCTATAATATTTCGGGGGCCCTGTCGTAGCATGTCAAAGGGAATGTATTTCGGTCCGTGGTATAGGCCTACGCTCAAGATAGCTGAGGGGAAGGTTTGAGTAAACTTGAGAATATGCAGAATATAAAGCTCATTTCTATCAAAGTAATTCTCTCCCAGACTTAAGAAAACACAGAACATAAAAATCACTTCCATCAGAGTAATTCTGCCCCGAACTTAAGAAAACACAGAGTGTAAAAATCATTCCTATCAAGTTAATTTTCTCTCAAACCCAAGAAAACATAGAATATAAAAATCACTTCTATCAAAATAGCTCTGTACACAACTTAATAAAACACAGAACATAAAAATTACTTCTGTCAAAGTAATTCTCTGCGAAATTTAAGAAAACACAGAACATAAAAATTACTTCTGTCAAAGTAATTCTCTGCGAAATTTAAGAAAACACAGAACATAAAAATCACTTCCATCAGAGTAATTCTGCCCCGAACTTAAGAAAACACAGAGTGTAAAAATCATTCCTATCAAATTAATTTTCTCTCAAACCCAAGAAAACATAGAATATAAAAATCACTTCTGTCAAAATAGTTCTGTACACAACTTACTAAAACACAGAACATAAAAATTACTTCTGTCAAAGTAATTTTTCTGCGAAATTTAAGAAAACACAAAACATAAAAATTACTTCTGTCAAATTAAATCTCTGCGAAATTTAAGAAAACACAGAACATAAAAATCTCTTCCATCAGAGTAATTCTGCCGCAAACTTAAGAAAATACAGAATGTAAAAATCATTTCTATGAAATTAATTTTCTCTCAAACCCAAGAAAACATAGAATATAAAAATCACTTCTATCAAAATAGTTCTGTACACAACTTAATAAAACACAGAACATAAAAATTACTTCTGTCAAAGTAATTCTCTGCGAAATTTAAGAAAACACAGAACATAAAAATCACTTTTGTCAAAGTAATTCTCTGCGAAATTTAAGAAAACACAGAACATAAACATCACTTTAGTCAAAGTAATTCTCTGCGAAATTTAAGAAAACACAGAACATAAATTCCCTTCCAAAATTAAGAAAACATAGACCATAAAAATCATTTATTAAAGTAATTCTCTGCCAAACTTAATAAAACACAAAACATAAAAAATCACTTTTGTCAAAGTAATTCTCTGCGAAATTTAAGAAAACACAGAACATAAAAAATCACTTCTATAAAAGCATTTCGTCCACATCTGTGGAGTAACGGCTAGCGCGTCTGGCCGCGAAACCAGGTTCGATTCCCGGTCAGGGCAAGTTACCTGGTTGAGGTTTCTTCCGGGGTTTTCCCTCAACTCAATATGAGCAAATGCTGGGTAACTATCGGTGCTGGACCCTGGACTCATTTCACCGGCATTATCACCTTCATTTCATTCAGACGCTAAATAACCTGAGATGTTGATACATCGTCATAAAATAACCTAATAATAATAATAATAATAATAATAATAATAATAATAATAATAATAATAATAATAAAGTATTTCTCTTCCAAATTGAGAAAACATAGACCATAAAAATGTTTATTAAAGTAATTCTCTGCCGAACTTAAAAAAACTCAGAACACAAAAATCACTTTCATCAAAGTATTCCTCTCCAAAAATTTAAGAAAACACAGAACACAAAAATCACTTTCATCAAAGTATTCCTCTCCAAAAATTTAAGAAAACACAGAACATAAAAATTACTTCCATCAAAGTGATTCTGTCCCAAACTTAAAAGAACATGGAACAAAAATCACTTCTATCAAAATAAATCTCTTCCAAACTTAAGAAAACACAAGACATAAAAATTACTTCTATCAAAGTAATTCTCTCCCAAACTTAAGAAAACACAAAATATAAAAATTACTTGTATCAAAGTAATTCTGTCCCAAACTTAAGAGAACATAGAACATAAAAATTACTGCCATCAAAATAATTCTCTCCCAAACTTAAGAAAACACAAAACATAAAAATTACTTGTTTCGAAGTAATTCTGTCCCAAACTTAATAAAACACAGAACATAAAAATTACTTGTATCAAAGTAATTCTGTCTCAAACTTATTAAAACACAAAACATAAAAATTACTTGTATCAAAGTAATTCTGTCTCAAACTTATTAAAACACAAAACATAAAAATTACTTGTATCAAAGTAATTCTGTCCCAAACTTAAGAAAACACAAAACATAAAATTACTTGTATCAAAGTAATTCTGTCCCAAACTTAAGAAAACACAAAACATAAAAATTACTTGTATCAAAGTAATTCTGTCCCAAACTTAAGAAAACACAAAACATAAAAATTACTTGTATCAAAGTAATTCTGTCTCAAACTTAATAAAACACAAAACATAAAAATTGCTTGTATCAAAGTAATTCTGTCCCAAACTTAAGAAAACACAAAACATAAAAATTACTTGTATCAAAGTAATTCTGTCCCAAACTTAAGAAAACACAAAACATAAAAATTACTTGTATCAAAGTAATTCTGTCTCAAACTTAATAAAACACAAAACATAAAAATTACTTGTATCAAAGTAATTCTGTCCCAAACTTAAGGGAACATAGAACGAAAATCACTTCTATCAAAATAAATCTCTTCCAAACTTAAGAAAACAGAGGATATAAAAATTACTTCTATCAAAGTAATTCTCTCCCAAACTTAAGAAATCACAAAACATAAAAATTACTTGTATCAAAGTAATTCTGTCCCAAACTTAAGAGAACACATAACATAAAAAGTCTCTTCTACCTCACGCTCCATAGAGTCCGGACACGAGTCTTGCTCAGAATAGGGACCGATGGCAGGCTTATGTGAGAGCGGCAATGAACCTCCGGTTTCCTTAAAAGCCGTAAGTAAAGAAGTAAGACATGGTCCACTGTCATAAATCGTCACGATTCACTTAGTGATGCATTTTATTTGATTAACTCAATTTCATTTCCAATCTGTGTGATCTGTTTCTCCTTTTTTCATTTTTATTTCATTTCATTTATTATATTCCACAGATCTTACATGAGCAATGAAGCTTTAAGATGTAGAACAAGTCAAAATTTTACAATATTACAATTACAATTTTTACAATATTTTATAATTCTTATAGTTTTACAATGTTGTAGTTTTTTACATTTTTTTTACGCTTTTTAACAATATCTTGGCGAACTGTAGTGACATGACCGCCACTGACGCATTAAAGTAATTCTCTGCAAAACTTAAGAAAACACAGAACATAAAAATCATTTTCATCAAAGTGATTCTGACTGAAACTTAAGAGAACATGAAACAAAAATCACTTCTATCAAAATAAATCTCTTCCAAACTTAAGAAAACAGAAGACAAAAAATTTCTTACATCAAATTAATTCTCTGCCAAACTTAACAAAACACAAAACATAAAAGTTTCTCGTGTCAAAGTAATTCTGTCCCAAACTTAAGGGAACTCGAGACTCGTAATCAACCAACATTATCGATTTCTTATCGATTTAATACTCATTATCGTTACCGTTAAAATGAACGCCATGAAGTTGGCAGTACTTTATCAGCTGATATATTCCAATGAGTGAGTCGTTGGAATATGGGGCTTAGCAATCGTGATATTTTAATAGTGATTTTCACACTGTCTGTGGCGTATAGTGAGGTTAATTTAAAATTAATGTTAATTTTATTGAAAAGGGTAAAGAGTCAATAATTCACAATGGTTCTAAGTTTCGATTTGCGAAACCCTGTAGCGTAGGGTTAAAATATCGGTGTACAAACAAAAAATGCAGTTCATTTATTGTGTGAGATCGAAAAAAAAGTGTTATTTTAAATAGCAAAATTGATCATATGCCACCTGATTTCAGTACAGCTACCACTGTAGACCTAATATTTTTAAGTAGACCTAATTTATTTATTTTATGACAGTCACTTTTGTGTGTACTGTGCCCATCGGGGCGCAACTATGCCATGTCTATTCTGCTACCTGATTTCTTCGGGGCGCAACTATGCCATATCCATTCTGCTACCTGATTTCTTCGGGGCGCAACTATGCCATATCCATTCTGCTACCTGATTTCTTCGGGGCGCAACTATGCCATATCCATTCTGCTACCTGATTTCTTCGGGGCGCAACTATGCCATATCCATTCTGCTACCTGATTTCTTCGGGGCGCAACTATGCCATATCCATTCTGCTACCTGATTTCTTCGGGGCGCAACTATGCCATATCCATTCTGCTACCTGATTTCTTCGGGGCGCAACTATGCCATGTCCATTCCGCTACCTGATTTCTTCGGGGCGCAACTATGCCATATCCATTCTGCTACCTGATTTCTTCGGGGCGCAACTATGCCATATCCATTCTGCTACCTGATTTCTTCGGGGCGCAACTATGCCATGTCCATTCCGCTACCTGATTTCTTCGGGGCGCAACTATGCCATATCCATTCTGCTACCTGATTTCTTCGGGCGCAACTATGCCATATCCATTCCGCTACATGATTTCTTCGGGGCGCAACTGTGCCATATCCATTCTGCTACCTGATTTCTTCGGGGCGCAACTATGCCATATGCATTCCGCTATATGATTTCTTCGGGGCGCAACTGTGCCATATCCATTCTGCTACCTGATTTCTTCGGGGCGCAACTATGCCATGTCCATTCCGCTACCTGATTTCTTCGGGGCGCAACTATGCCATGTCCATTCCGCTACCTGATTTCTTCGGGGCGCAACTATGCCATGTCCATTCTGCTACCTGGTTTCTTCGGGGCGTAACTATGCCATGTCCATTCTGCTACCTGGTTTCTTCGGGGCGCAACTATGCCATGCCTAGGCCTCCCAATTAACCGCGGGGCGCAACTATGCCATATCGCCTCCGGGTTCCTTAAAAGCCGTAAGTAAATAAAACATGGTTCACGTCATAAACCGTCACGATTTACTTAATGATGCATTTTATTTGATTAATTCAATTTCATTAAATAGCAATCGCTGTTAATATGACATCTGTGTGATCTATTTCTCAAAACCGCCACTGACACATTGCCATTAACCGCCACTGATGCCACGAACTTGCGTGTTGGTCGCAACGTATCCGCTTGCCCAGAAACCGAAAGTGCATCCGTTAGCCATCTCGCGCGATGTTATTCAGTTGTTTTCTCGGTATCAAGTTTTTAACGAGCCCCATCATGGCCGACGCCGTAGCTGCGAGATACCGGCCATACATTTCACCCCCTCCCCGTCACCACTCCGGTCCGCGCTACAAGCATTAGCAGAGAAACAAAACCACTCTTACTGATAAAACAGTTCCGAGTAGAACTCATAGTCTACTTTCCTGAGAAATATTGAGTTCTCTCTCCTGTCGTTGTACTAAATTCCAGGATCCAAGTGTGAAGTGCGCCAGAACAGTGCATTGAAACTGCTTTATCTAACACAAGGATCTTTTAACGACCCCTTTAAACTACCGGATACTCTAGAAAGTCTGTGAGACGTGTGATGGGAATGGAACGATGATGAAATTGTAATTTAAGTGTAGTGAAAGTAGGCCTACTCTTAAAAAAAAATGTCATACATTAGTGTTACCTCAACCAGGTAACTTGCTCCGACCGGGAATCGAACACGGGCCACCTGGTTTCGCGGCCAGAAGCGCTAACCGTTACTCCACAGGTGTGGAGCCCTAGGTAAAACTTTGTATTCTAGTGGAATTTGGTTATAAGTTATTTAAAAATGCTTAATAAATTTTATGCTCGACCATGCCGAAATGTAGTAATTATACACCTGGTAGCAGTCCTTTAATGCATGTCATTAAAGTACACCTACTCATTAAAGTACAGGTGTTTTCAGCCAATGAAAACTCAGCTTACAGGTGTTCAGCCAATGACAAGTCAACTTTGTACCGTTATAAAACCGCAAGTATCGATTATTCTCGGATATGCAATCGAAAGAGAATTAGCGAAAAGTCACGGAGGCTGGAAATCCAATACTGTCGCAGAAGGTTATGTTCTGTTACTATAATAATTAGCGTTACTTGTAAATAATATTGAAATAAATTCAATTTGTCATCTCGTTTTTCAATGTCGAATTCAATAATCAAGGTTATATCAAGTTTAACGGGATTACATCAAGGTCAATGGCATTATTGTTCCTCGGAAAAAATCAATAGTTTCGCGTCTGCGCACATCTCACAATTCACGACCTAGAACAAGGTCACTTCGATCTTGTCAGATACAAATAAAATTTATACATCTGAATAATTTCAAGTTAGAAATCTGGTCGAGCATAAAAAGTCATATGAAACTCGCCTATAATGGTAATCATTGCATAATGTACTATTATGCTCGACCATGCCGAAATGTAGTAATTATACACCTGGTAGTAGCCCTTTAATGCACCTCATTAAAGTACACCTGTTCATTATAATTCAGTTGTTCAGCCAATGAGAAATCACAATTGTACTGATTGTACCATTATAAAACAGCAAGTATCGATTATTCTCGGATATGCAATCGAAAGACAATTAGCGAAAAGTCACGGAGGCTGGAAATCTAATACTGTCGCAGAAGGTTATGTTCTGTTACTATAATAATAAAATTAGCGTTAATTGTAAATAATATTCAAATAAATTCAATTTGTCATCTCGTTTTTCAATTCTAAATCAATTTCCAGGTTATATCAAGACTAATGTTCATGTTATTCTCTAGATTATATCAAGGTCAATGACATTCGTTCCTCGGAAAAAATCAATACTTTCGCGTCTGCGCACATCTCACAATTTAGAAGGTCTGTTCCGCTCCTCACTTACATAATCATAACAAGAATATTTATGAATAATTTCAAATTAGAAATATGGTCGAGCATAAAAAGTCGTATGAAACTTGCCTATAATGGTAATTAAGATGCTCGTATGAAAATTATAAAACTCGCTAGCTCTCGTTTCATAAACAAACATACTCGCATCTTAATTACTACCATTATAGGCTCGTTGCATAATGTACTATTTTTCTTATAAAATAAATAGTCTATGCATATTTTTAATAAACTGAAATATAATATTGATATTTATTAAAGTGTTAATATTGTTATGCATGAAAATTGCATATTAAGTGAATACGATATTTTCATGTATAAAGTTATTAACAATTTAATACATATCAATATTATAAAAACTGTGCTCCTCTCTGTAGAGCAACGTTTGGGTAACTTGGAAATATCTGGCAATCGGCATAAAGTAGGAAGTTGTAACGTATCCGATATCTTATTTATCTAGAGTTTTAGAAATCGGTCAAAAGGAAGTCCTATTTCTGCCGAGATTACAGGAATGTTTCTTCCATCATCTGCAACCAGTCCTGAACCAAAGCGCCAGAGCGCAAAGCCTCTCAGGTTATCAAATAAGATGAGAATCGAGATGTGGAAAAAAATTGGAGGGAGAGAAAGAGAGAGAGAACTGATGGGAAATCTCCACAAGCCACTACGCATCTGGAAATGACGGGCGAGGCTTGCGTCTGAGGAATAGAGAGAGAAATGCTGGAGGAATTACACACAGTGAAGAAAGAATTGTGTTTAAGAAATGATACGAATAATGCTGAAATGCTTGAATATTAAACAGTTAGTAAATACTTAGCAGTTATAATAAATTCATCAAATATATAAAAATCCAAGCTAATGTTGTGGTTATTTAATATTCCGGAACGGAAATTCAGTATTAGTTAAATATTTAAAAATGTAAGTAAGTGATCAAGATTTAATATTGTAAAAATAACAAGATGAGCGAAATGTATATACAATTTGAACAACAAATCTATAAAATATGAAACATCTAAAAAAATCTGGTAATATAAAATATTCTGAAAAGAACTGATGAAATATTTAATAATATTAAAAGTGAACTACGGTATTAAAATATTTACTAGCCCGGCTATTACACTTTTATTACGTCATACTATTTTTAACCAATAAAACGATACGAAAGGACGTCTTTCAACCTAACATGGCTGCTTATCGCACAATTTTATCGCATCCCTAGCATTTGTTTAATTTTATCGCTTCCGTAGCATTTGTTTGTTTTTATCACTATCCTAGCATTTGTTTCTTTGTTTGCCAACATTTCAAACTGAAAATTCTTTACGGTACTATCCTTTGCATAGATAGTCGACTGAAAATGGCGGCTCCGTTCAAACATTTTGGTGAAGGTAACATTAGTGAAATAGAATTTTAGTGAGTCAATTAATATCTATTTTCTTGTAATTAGAGTACTTTACTTATTTTAATCTTTATATAATTTCTCCTAATCGTGTAACAGTCAATTAAATCCCACTCCAGTTTACATTTTCTCTAGATAAATCAAAACCTCTAGTGAGATTACTGTTGAAAAAAACGGTGGATTGTATATTTTTGAAAATTTTAATTTTCGAGAAATCAGGCTTAAAATTTTAGATATTCAAAGAAAACTTAAAATGATATGTGAAATATGGGCAGGCCATGTAGCACGTATATTATCGAATCCAGAAATGCATATAGAGAGTTAGTTGGGAGACCTGAGGGAAAAAGCTGAAAGTTAGAATTTATAAAACAGTTATATTACCGGTTGTTCTTTATGGTTGTGAAACTTGGACTCTCACTTTGAGAAAGGAACATAGGTTAAGGGTGTTTGAGAATAAGGTCCTGAGGAAAATATTTGGGGCTAAGAGGGATGAAGTTACAGGATAATGGAGAAAGTTACACAACACAGAACTGCATTCATTGTATTCTGCACCTGGCATAATTAGGAACATTAAATCCAGACGTTTGAGATGGGCAGGGCATGTAGTACGTATGGGCGAATCTAGAAATGCATATAGAGTGTTAGTTGGGAGGCCGGAGGGAAAAAGACCTTTAGGGAGGCCGAGACGTAGATGGCAAGATAACATTAAAATGCATTTGAGGGAGGTGGGTTTGATGATAGAGAATGGATTAATCTTGCTCAGGATAGGGACCAATGGCGGGCTTATGTGAGGGCGGCAATGGACCTCCGGGTTCTTTAAAAGCCAGTAAGTAAGTAAGTAAGTATTTAACAATGTAAATAAGTGATCAAGATTTAATAATAATGCAAAAATAACAAGATGAGCGAAATGTGTATAAAATTTGAACAACAAATCGGTAAAATATGAAAGATCTAAAAAAGTCTGATAATATAAAATATTCTGAAAAGAACTGATGAAATATTTAATAATATTAAAAGTGAACAATGAAAATATTTATTAGCCTGGCTATTACACTTTTACTACGTCATACTACTTTTGACCAATAAAACGGTACGAAAGGACGCCTTTCAACCAATCATTTCTGCTTATCGCACAATTCCATCGCATCCCTAGCATTTAATTAATTTTATTGCTTCCCTAGCATTTGTTTAATTTTATTGTTTTCCTAGCATTTGTTTGTGTTTATCACTATCCTAGCATTTGTTTCTTTGTTTGCCAACATTTCAAACTGCAAATTCTTTACGGTACTATAAAATATCCTTTTCATAGACAGTTGACTGAAAATGGCGGCTTTGTTCAAACATTTTGGTGTAAGTAATATTAATGAAATAGAATTTTAGTAAGTCAATTAATATCTATTTTATTGTAATTAGAGTACTTTACTTCTTTTAATCTTTATACAGTATAATTTCTCCTAATCGTGTAACAGTCAATTAAATCCCACTCGCGTTTTGATTTTCTATAGATAAATCAAAACCTCTAATGAGATTACTGTTGAAAAAATTCGGTGGATTGTATATTTTTGAAAATTGTAATTTTCGAGAATCAAATTAAAAATTTTAGATATTCAAAGAAAACTTAAAATGATATGTGAAGTATGGGCAGGCCATGTAGTACGTATGGGCGAATCCAGAAATGCATTAGAAAGTTAGTTGGGAGACTGGAGGGATAAAAGCTGAAAGTTATAATTGATAAAGCAGTTATATTACCGGTTGTTCTTTATGGTTGTGATACTTGGACATTCACTTTGAGATAGGAACAGACGTTAATGGTGTTTGAGAATAAGGTGCTTAGGAAAATATTTGGGGCTAAGAGGGATGAAGTTACAGGAGACAAAAGACCTTTGGGAAGAACGAGACGTAGATGGGAGGATAATATTAAAATGGATTTGAGGGACGTGGGATATGATGGTAGAGACTGGATTAATCTTGCTGAGATTTGGGACCGATGGCTGGCTTATATGAGAGCTGCAATGAACCTTCGGGTTCTTCAAAAGCCATTTGTAAGTAAACATTAAGTAATTTGTGTTATTTTTTTATCTTACCCATAGACAGAGAGTAAAGAGAAGGTTTGGAAGTAAATTCCGAAAAGACAAAGTATATAATAATGTCTCGTGATCAGAATATTGTAAGAAAAAGAAATATAAAAAATTTGAAATTTATCCTTTGAAGAGATGGAAAAATTCAAATATCTTGGAGCAACAGTAACAAATGTAAATGATACTCAAGATGAAATTAAACGCAGAATAAACATGGGAAATGCCTGCTATTATTTGGATGAAGTTTTGTTTGTCATCTAGTCTGCTGTCAAAAAATCTGAAAGTTAGAATTTGTAAAACAGTTATATTACCGGTTATTCTGTATGGTTGTGAAACTTGGACTCTCACTTTGAGAGAGGAACAGAGATTAAGGGTGTTTGAGAATTAAATGCTTAGGAAATATTTGGGGCTAAGAGGGACGAAGTTACAGGAGAATGGAGAAAGTTACACAACACAGAACTGCACGCATTGTATTCTTCACCTGACATAATTAGGAACATTAAATCCAGACGTTTGAGATGGGCAAGGCATGTAGCACGTATGGGCGAATCCAGAAATGCATATGGAGTGTTATTTGAAAGGCCTGAGTGAAAAAGTTCTTTGGGGAGGATAATATTAAAATGGATTTAAGGGATGTGGAATATGATGATAGAGACTGGATTAATCTAATTCAGTATATGGACCGATAACGAGCTTATGTGAGGGCGGCAATAAAACCTTCGGGTTCCTTAAAAGCCATAAGTAAGTAAGTAAATAGACCTAAACCTAATGTGAGTGAAGTAATGAAATTGAATGAAATTTAATACTCTCTTGTTATTTGTTGTATTTAATTAAGAGTCATCATTAAAGATCTTCAGCATCTAACCCATGATTTTTAGCTACCTTCTGGTTGGCTTAGAGTTGATTAGAAATTGTTCTTTAATGTGTGTTGGCAATAACGGCTCATTTTGTTTTCCTGATTAATTTGCAGACTTCAAAATGTTAAAAAAATGCCTGGAAAATGAAGTGTTATTTCCGATCTTTTGACTTCCTTTAGATTAAATAAAAGGGAAATTATGTGCTTTTTAAATCTTCTACAATACCAATCCAAAATTTATGATTTTTAAACTTCTTAAACGTATCTACATTGCTATCATCTTTACAAAATTTAGTGGCAGTAGGGCTAACAATTTTGCTTCAAGTTAAATTCCCTTGCTTTCCCTAATAGTTTGCGAATTTTCTCCTAACATATTCACGTCATCCGCAAAATTTTTATTCCATATTTACTCGAAAACTTCAAAATAATCATGGAAAGATAAATTAATTAGGTTTTTGGGCTGAGTCTAAATAGAGAGTCACAATAAACTTTTATGCTTGACCATGCCGAAATGTAGTAATTATTTACTTGGTAACAGCATTTTAATGGACCTCATTAAAGTACACCTATTCATTAAAGTTAAGGTGATCCACCAGTCAGAAAACACCATTGTAACAATATGAAAGCGCAAGTATCGATTATTCTCGGATATGAAATCGAAAGACAACTAGTGAAACGTCACGGAGGCTGGAAATCCAATACTGTCGCAGAAGGTTATGTTCTGTTACTATACTAATTAGCGTTAATTGTAAATAATATTGAAATAAATTCAATTTGACATCTCGTTTTTCAATATCTAAATCAATTTCAAGGTTATATCAAGATTAATGTTTATTTTAGTCTCTAGATTATATCAAGGTCAATGACATTTGTTCCTCGAAAAAATCAATACTTTCGCGTCTGCGCACATCTCACAATTTATGAGATATTGCAAAGGTCAGTTCCGCTCTCCAGTCAGATAAGAATAACATGAATACTTATGAATAATTTCAAGTTAGAAATATGGTCGAGCATAAAAAGTCGTATGAAACTTACCTATAATGGTAATTGAGATGCTCGTATAAAAATTATAAAACTCTTACTCGCGTCTTAATTACTACCATTTTAGGCTCGTTGCATAATGTACTATTAAGTGAAGTTTCTTAACTTATCACCATTATTTCACCATAGGTTACTATCCCCATAATTTTAATATAACTGGTTAACCGATAATAAACGGTTGTTTTCGAATAACCTCACATCCTTAAAGTAGCCTACAGAGAATGGAAGGAAAATGCTCATACTGAAGAAGTTCTTATCGCGTGATTTGGGGGAAATTTTGACAAAGAATGAAGTCTTCCACCATTGTAGATGCCGGCTATATTGGTTGCGGAGTACATAGGCAAGCAGCAACACAACGAAGCCAAGCACGTTCAATAAAAAATAGCGGAAGGACATTTGTGAAGCAATATTCGAAATAGTGCTGCCACGCATGCGCAATGCTGAACTCCGATTGATTCAACCCGGGACTGGACCCAGAGCTCGCAATAATTGTCATGTCAGATGATAAATCACGGACTTCAGTTGTCTTTTTTTTTTCAGCGCCGACGAATGTCGTGTTTGAGTCGTACAAGTGGACACTGGGGAAATGAGGCAAAAATTCATGAACCAACCATCCAGACTTACTGCGTCCGGTATTGATTAAACGACACTCATTCAAAGTTGCAACGTAGTGTCTATAATTTATTTTTATCACTATTTTAGAATTGAAAATCATCTTTTGTTCGGGCTCTGTATTTCACTTTTTGACTACAGAATAAGCTATATTCAAAGTCAATAAGATAATGGCGAGATGACAATGGAGAAGTGTAGAATTCAGTAACAGAGGAATTTTAGAACTGAGTTAATGACGGATAAAATTTAGATCTGTATTTTACTTTTCTTTTTTATATTATGGTATTATTTTCATATTGTTTAGTGTCGATTTTGTTACGCTATTATTTTTTGTAATATTGTAACTTTTATTCTACTTTAACCACCACAACTTTTTTTTTTCATTGGGAAATTTCATTCAAGTGAATTTATTTATGGCAGGCAGAGTAACTATCTCATGCCCCCATGTTATATTGCTATTAGTGCACTTCATTAGAACCAGGTACCCAGCTTCGAAGCCGTTAGCCCTGTGAACTTACAGTATATTTATTTTCCCCTATTATCATATTTTAGGATTATCTAAGAAATTGTCAACAATGTGACTTATTCTTAATAATTCACCCTACAGCAATGGGTATTCCACTCAACACAGCAACACAGTAGTTGTTATTGCACTCCACATAGCGACAATGACAATACACGGGTATTATTGAGAAGAACAACAATGTACGCCTAATTTCAAGTAATGTTCATGAAGCACTATGTACAGAAAAAACTGTCAGTTCTCAGTTCACAGTTCGTTCGCCCTTGCTGGTTCTTCTAGCTCACTCTTCAAGTTCACTTCACGTCGAACTCAGGTCTTCCGGATATGTTGCACTCGCCTGACGCTGCCACAGTTACGGACTCAGTCAAGTTCACTGCACATCGAACTCAGGTCTTCCGGATACGTTGCACTCGCCTGGACGCTGCCACAGTTACGGACCCACTCAAGTTCCTTGCACGTCGTACTCTAGTCCTCCGGATACGTCGCCCTCGCTTGGCCACTGCCACAGTTACGGACTCAGTCAAGTTCATTGCACATCGAACTCAGGTCTTCCGGATACGTTGCACTCGCTGGACGCTGCCACAGTTACGGACCCACTCAAGTTCCTTGCACGTCGTACTCTAGTCCTCCGGATACGTCGCCCTCGCCTGGCCACTGCCACAGTTACCGACTCAGTCAAGTTCACTGCACATCGAACTCAGGTCTTCCGGATACGTTGCACTCGCCTGGACGCTGCCACAGTTACGGACCCACTCAAGTTCCTTGCACGTCGTACTCTAGTCCTCCGGATACGTCGCCCTCGCCTGGCCACTGCCACAGTTACCGACTCAGTCAAGTTCACTGCACATCGAACTCAGGTCTTCCGGATACGTTGCACTCGCCTGACGCTGCCACAGTTACGGACCCACTCAAGTTCCTTGCACGTCGTACTCTAGTCCTCCGGATACGTCGCCCTCGCTTGGCGACTGCCACAGTTACGGACTCAGTCAAGTTCACTGCACATCGAACTCAGGTCTTCCGGATACGTTGCACTTGCCTGGACGCTGCCACAGTTACGGACCCACTCAAGTTCCTTGCACGTCGTACTCTAGTCCTCCGGATAAGTCGCCCTCGCTTGGCCACTGCCACAGTTACGGACTCAGTCAAGTTCACTGCACATCGAACTCAGGTCTTCCGGATACGTTGCACTCGCCTGGACGCTGCCACAGTTACGGACCCACTCAAGTTCCTTGCACGTCGTACTCTAGTCCTCCGGATAAGTCGCCCTCGCTTGGCCACTGCCACAGTTACGGACTCAGTCAAGTTCACTGCACATCGAACTCAGGTCTTCCGGATACGTTGCACTCGCCTGGACGCTGCCACAGTTACGGACCCACTCAAGTTCCTTGCACGTCGTACTCTAGTCCTCCGGATACGTCGCCCTCACTTGGTCACTGCCACAGTTACCGACTCATTCAAGTTCACTGCACATCACCCTCGTACCGATAGTTTTTGCATTTTAAATATTACAGTAGAAATTTCAATGCCCACTTCTCCAGTCTGAATTCTGAACATTAGGGATCATATTAAATAGTTCATTCTTACAAAAATGTAACAGCGTTCAGTCCTTAAAAGTAGGCTACTACGCGATTTAATACAAACAGTATTTTTTTTCCATGCCATTCTTATTTCATTATTGGTTATGGTTAATGAACCTGAATAAGCAACCGGAATGGTTTTAGGACAGCGAGCGGGACTCATGCTGAGAGGCTGAATTCTGGTCTTAGTTCGAACCCCACTTGGACTGATAATATGGTTGGGTTTTCTTCGAAACTTATTCAACTGTAAGACAAAGTCAAGTAATCCTCTGGTTGAATCTTGGACTCAACTTGCCAATATACGAGTACATTCTTACTCTCACCAATTCTACTGAACTAAGTAAACGCATAGCAGAATGAAATTAAAAAGTATACAATTTGTAAAGTAATTCACGACATTTCGAAAGGAGCAATGACTTTGTACACTTACTTACTTACTTAATTACTTACTTATTTACTTACTTACTTACTTACTTACTTACTTACTTACTAGCTTTTAAGGAACCCGCAGGTTCATTGCCGCCCTCACATAAGCCCGCCATCGGTCCCTATCCTGACTAAGACCAATCCAGTCTCTATCATCATATCCCACCTCCCTCAAATCCATTTTAATATTATACTCCCATCTACGTCTCGGCTTCCCCAAAGGTCTTTTTCCCTCCGGCCTCCCAACTAATATTCTATATGCAATTCTGAATTCGCCCATACGTGCTACATGCCCTACCCATCTCAAACGTCTGGATTTTAAGAACGGATATCAGCCAAGGGTAAACGTGATCAAGGATGAGAATGGTGACTTGCTTGCAGACTCTCCATCAATCCTAAACAGATGGAAAAACTATTTTGCGCAACTACTAAATGTACATAGGCCAAATAGAAATGATCGGGACGAAATTGAAATACAAACTGCTGAGCCATTTATACCCGAACCCACGCTTTCAGAAGTCGAAATTGCGATAGAAAATCTGAAAAAGTACAAGTCTCCAGGTATCGATCAAATTCCAGCAGAATTAATACAAGAGGGTGGAAGTGCATTATATAGCGAAATTTATAAACTTGTACTTGCTATTTGGGAAAAAGAAATTGTACCAGAACAATGGAAGGAGTCCATAATTGTACCTATTTTTAAAAAGGGGGACAAAACCATCTGTGGTAACTTTCGAGGAATATCACTTTTGTTGACGTCGTACAAAATTTTGTCCAATATTCTTTTGAGAAGATTAACTCCGTACGTAGATGAAATTATTGGGGATCATCAGTGCGGTTTTCGGCGCAATAGATCGACTATTGATCAGATATTTTGTATTCGACAGATAATGGAGAAAAAAATGGGAGTATAAGGGTACAGTACATCAGTTATTCATAGATTTCAAAAAGGCATATGACTCGGTTAAGAGGGAAGTATTATATGATATTCTTATTGAATTTGGTATTCCCAAGAAACTAGTTCGATTAATTAAAATGTGTCTCAGTGAAACATACAGCAGAGTCCGTATAGGTCAGTTTCTATCTGATGCTTTTCCAATTCACTGCGGGCTAAAGCAGGGAGATGCACTATCACCTTTACTTTTTAACTTCGCGCTAGAATATGCCATTAGGAAAGTTCAGGATAACAGGCAGGGTTTGGAATTGAACGGGTTACATCAGCTTCTTGTCTATGCGGATGACGTGAATATGTTAGGAGAAAATACACAAACGATTAGGGAAAACACGGAAATTTTACTTGAAGCAAGTAGAGCGATCGGTTTGGAAGTAAATCCCGAAAAGACAAAGTATATGATTATGTCTCGTGACCAGAATATTGTACGAAATGGAAATATAAAAATTGGAGATTTATCCTTCGAAGAGGTGGAAAAATTCAAATATCTTGGAGCAACAGTAACAAATATAAATGATACTCGGGAGGAAATTAAACGCAGAATAAATATGGGAAATGCGTGTTATTATTCGGTTGAGAAGCTCTTATCATCCAGTCTGCTGTCCAAAAATCTGAAAGTTAGAATTTATAAAACAGTTATATTACCGGTTCTTCTGTATGGTTGTGAAACTTGGACTCTCACTCTGAGAGAGGAACATAGGTTCAGGGTGTTTGAGAATAAGGTGCTTAGGAAAATATTTGGGGCTAAGCGGGATGAAGTTACAGGAGAATGGAGAAAGTTACACAACACAGAACTGCACGCATTGTATTCTTCACCTGACATAATTAGGAACATTAAATCAAGACGTTTGAGATGGGCAGGGCATGTAGCATGTATGGGCGAATCCAGAAATGCATATAGAGTGTTAGTTGGGAGACCGGAGGGAAAAAGACCGAGATGTAGATGGGAGGATAATATTAAAAATGGATTTGAGGGAGGTGGGGTATGATGATAGAGACTGGATTAATCTTGCACAAGATAGGGACCGCTGGCGGGCTTATGTGAGGGCGGCGATGAGCCTTCGGGTTCCTTAAAAGCCATTTGTAAGTATTTGTAAGTAAGAATACAATGCGTGCAGTTCTGCGTTGTGTAACTTTCTCCATTCTCCTGTAACTTCATCCCCCTTAGCCCCAAATATTTTCCTAAGCACCTTATTCTCAAACACCCTTACCCTACGTTCCTCTCTCAAAGTGAGAGTCCAAATTTCACAACCATAAAGAACAAACGGTAATATAACTGTTTTATAAATTCTAACTTTCAGATTTTTTGACAGCAGATTGGATGAGTTTGTACACTGAGAAATGTTAAATATGGAAAGCAAGTTGAAAAACTTAATAAATTACAAATTAAAAGTAGTTTAAATCAGATTAGGATATTAACTAATTGAAAACTGAAAAGAGAGTAGGAATATCGGAGAAAAAATGTAATTGTAAAATGTGTTGCAAAATTGAACGCCTTAAAGGTGAATAATTGGTTGAACGAATGGAAAAATTCTAAATAATGTGTTCAGCTGAATTGTTTATAAAATCTGTAATGATTATTAAATTTTGCCATAGAAGAAACTGAGATTAAGGCCCTCTAAAATTAATAAAACAGTAAAAATAAGAATTATTAAGAATATATTTACTGTGAGTTCTGTAATTTATTCAATCTGTACCATTTTTGCATTGAGTAATATTGAGTTTTATCATTCCATAGACTCTGCGTAGTCCATTAATTTTAAAACAAGCGATTGAATAAAAAATAATAATGTTTAATTAAGTTAATTTCCTAGTATACAATCGTCCAAATGAACAACCTGCATTTGTAACATGTAGAGATGTCAGAAGTGGTATGTAAACAATGTATACACATGTGTATCTGCGACTAAACCAAGTGATTTATAAACTCTGTTGTCATAACGAGTGTGCGATATGCAGCTGTTAGCAATTATGTATGATGTTTTGAAATAGGGTTACCACACTTCCTATGAAATGATAACAAATTTCAACGAAATGATATACATTTTTGTTTTAGTTTGCCATTTAAACTGAAAGGTTAAAAGTAATATTTCAAAGCAAATTTTGGGTCTTGTGCTTATTACAGCATTGTATGAATTTTTAACAACTTAAAAAAAAAATAAAGAACGTAGAAAAGACCAAAAAATACGTATACATTTTTAAAATTAACGTTAGTGACAAAAAGAAGAGCGGAACAGGAATTTGCTAGTATTTACGGATAGATTAAAAAGTAGAATTTTTATAGATAGAACTAAAAATCAGTTTTCCCAAAACACGCTATAAAATGTTTTATATAAAATATTTTTTATCTGGAAAATAAAGCAAAAACGAGCAAAATTGTATGAAACCTTTTGTTTCAAATATCTCAAAGAATAACCCCCTGAAATAAATTACATTATTTACGGTTCAGTATGTATAATTTAATGACTCTGTACTCGATGGTCTAAAGGTACATGCTTGTAGTTAAAAACTCGACCGAAAGCGTTCATGTTTAAGGTCCAAAAATCCAAATTTTCTCTTCGAAAATATAAAGCTGTGTCATTCATCGTAGATTTATATAAGTTTGTAATCCAAGCTTTTCCGGTATTTGCTTGGGGACACTTGAGAAACCACGAAAAAAAA